>NC_051164.1:52492110-52594609 GCF_013339745.2 Dermacentor silvarum | reverse complement strand
GTTGCTGTGTGGCGTCATCTTCGTATGGACTGCTCGTTGACGTTTGATTAGTTTGTCCACCTGGTGCACATATTATTGTAAATAGTTCCTGTAAATACAACATTTCATTCATTGTAATAAATACCATGTTCAAAAAAAGAAACGTGGCTGTATGGCTTAGTGGTTACGACGCTCGCTGCGAGAGCGAGAGAACCCGGTTTCGAATCCCGCTTTGACCAGATATTTTTTTTCTTGGTATCACTACTTTCTTTTTTCCCCTCTCTGTTTGGTGCTGCGACCGGTTGAGTCCCGGTGCCGCGGTGGAAGCTGCGGTGCCGGGCGCCGACGCGAAGCAGCGGTCGTTGGAGTGTTGCGGAGCGCAGCGTAGCAACACCCCAAATAAAAAATACTGCTCCAGTCAGGTAGACTGCTCCCTCTCTGATAGTGAGATTATATTTGGATCATCAAAACAGTGATGCGTTTATTTAGGAATACAATCGATCCCTTAACAGTAGCCACAGTTGTGCCTGGTCGCCACCCAGTGTGTTCTCCGTCGCAACGGCGGCGGCTAGAAATATGGTACGCGCGAGCGGTGCGTGGCGGCGCCAGCGGTCGAGCGCTGGGCTTGGGCTCAAATAGAAACACGCATCTGGACGGCCCAGGTCCTAACGTAGCAGGTTGCAACATTCCTATGCCGGAGTACAGAAACAACAACGACAACAACAACATCAACAACAAATACATTTGCATTCATGCTATGGCCGTCATATATCGTCGTCGTAGTCGTCAGGCACGCGCTCAAGCGACATAAATATTTCCTCGCTTCGCACAGACACGCTGGTCCACATTCTAATGCCTTCCAGAAAACCAAACAAACTCTGATACAAAACTACCGAAAAAATGGTCCACATAGCAACGACTTCCACAGCACGTGAGATCTCGATAATTCTTTTTTCTCGGCTTTTAATGATACTGAATGGTATGGTATGGTATGATAAAACTTTATTATGGTCCCTCGGAAAGCACTTCATGGTAGCTTAAAACAAAATTACAGTGAGGAATGAATCCCTATCCCTTCCGTTACGTTGGCGGACACTCAACTCCATTTAGGTCAGCTGCGCCAGGTTGCGGTAGAGGCTGCGCAAGCACGCTGCCAAACAAGACTCAGAAACAACTCACTTGGACCTCGCTTATTTATGTGGCCGAGGACGCACAGCGTCGTTCCACCTACTAGCGAAATCAAACTCTGTCGATGAACCGATGGACGATCTTAGATCAAGTGCCCTGCAGGTACACCAGTATCTTCCAGAATTCAGACCCACCCCTTAATTTTTCGAGGTAATTGGTAATGGGTCTGGTTATATTATGAGAAGCCGTTGGAATACGCATTTTGATATAGCCTAGCAAAAGCCAGCGGCAATCTTAGATTTACAGGAACTTCGTTTGATTATACATTACGAGAAGCGACATTGTTGGTTTGACTTGTGAAATCACGACCTATAACGTTGCGCATCGTATACGCAAGGACATGGCATGACAGCCTGTATGTGCGGATAACGGATGACGCTAATCATTCATTGCAATATTACGCTGATAAACACCAAAACATAAAACAGTAAACCCCCAGTCCCCCAAGAATCAAGACACAACTCACAACCACTGCTGAGCGCCACTACAGCACTCTCGAATCGTCATCGGCGTTGACAAATTGATCCATCTATAGGGATGTGTACGCGTCCGCACTTGTGCAGAAACGAGCGCTGCAAGAAGATATGAGCACCCCATTTTAATTGGTCTTTCTGCAAATGCCGCCAAGATCCTTCTTTTGCCATTTGTTGTGGCATACATTGGAGCACTTGTACCGCAGACGAGCTGCGCTGTTTGTGTTCTCGACCGATCAGAAGATTCGAATACTAATGCATATTTTTTTCCGGTTTCTTCAATTACCAAATACAATACGCAGGCTCTAATAAGTTAAACACATAAGCTTGGAATCTATCTTCACGTAGTTCGAAATCAGAGGCCACATAGGCCTTCAGCTTGACGTCATTCATATGGCTGCGGTAAGCGGATAATGTTGCCACGTGGCTGGTTTTAAACCAGCACATCCTGTTTTTCCTTTGCAGTGCATGCCTGCTACCTATTCGACACACACACACCTGCATGCCATGTGCCCTTTTTCCGGTTCTCCATAAATGGCATCGCTAGCATGCTGTCGGCATTCATATAAGCATTTTCTTCCTACCTTATTCCTAAATAATTCGCATGTCATCAATATGCGGTACGCAAATTTTTGGCAATTACATGTTACAGAGTACTGAATTTTAGGTAAAGCCTTGCAAAACAATATCCTCAAGACAGGTTACTATTTGGCGCATTACAACTTAATTAGCATTTTGTTGTCGGTATATTTTTGCATAGAGCACGTCTTAGAAGAAAAACATGCCCACCCCCACCCCCCTTTCGCCCTTACTTATGCCGTTTCCATGTTGTGTAAACTTACCACTTGGCCAGCGAAACTGTGCGATTTTTTGCACATTACTTCTGTTGTGGTGCATCCACTTTAGCGAACTACGCTTTGTCACACATTACAGCATCAAAGCAAAAAGACGTCGAGAATTTGGAGAGGATCCTCTGACCTAATATTTTCACGTAAGTCTCCTGAATCTCGTGGTACAAAATGCGCAAAGGTTAACACAGACAACACAAGCGAAACTCATTACCGCAATGCAATGTCATAAGAGCACGCGGGCGTTTCAGACTCTCACAGGTAGAAGCACTCAAGTTTTCAAGTAATTAAAAAGTCGATAAATTTTGTTCCATGGAAACTAACCATACAATGTTGCTGGGATACCAAACCACCGACATTCATCTTTCTGGGATTTCACGTGCCAAAACCAGTTCCGAGTAGGAGGCACGCCGTAGTGGAGGGCTCCGGGTTAATTTAGACCACCTGGGGTTCTTTAAAACCACAGACATTGTAGGAACGTATAATTTCATCTCTCATAATGAAAGAAGTTTGGTATATAAATGTAAATGCCATTATTTTTAGCGTTTACTGCTTTGCTTTAGTGGGCAAGACGATAGCGGCGACCACGCCATCTCTTTAACAGCTGCCATTTTTTTCCTGCATTTCCTTGTTTACGCTACTGCTCTTGCGCACCGGGACAGCACCCTGTTTGTGCTCTGCCACTAACCTCGATCCACGCAAAATTAACTATGGTACAGAAATTTCCTTGTCCTGGCACCACCGAGCTGCCATACCACTTTTGCTGCCAGAGTTTCTTCCGTCTTTTGATTGGTGCTAACAACTACCTGGATGACTTTACGTCCCGTGGTTGCTAATCAGTAATGTCATCAAACAAGTACACAAAAGCTCATCTGTTTTTCCTATTTATCACCGGCAAAGACTACACCAGCGAGAGAACGATGTATAACCGCCGCCTACTTATCGTGCAGTTTCATGATTAAGCTGCTGCTCTAAACATCGCCACAGCACCCTGTTTATTGTTGACCATGAACTTAGATACACGCAAAATGAAGCATGGTTACCGGAGTTCAACCTGGAGCCATGGCGCTGCCATACGGCTTTCGTTGCTGGAATTAACGCGCTGCTATCGGCACTGACCTCGTTGACCCTAGTACATGCCGCTGTGTCTCATTAAATTAATCAGACAAGGTACAAAAGATCGCTTTTTAGCATTGGTTGTCCCTGCATAAGACGACAGTAGTCGAGGAGGAGTAATAAACTCGTATTGTAGAACCTGCACTTTATGATGGCCTGGCCTAAGCCTCCCATGAGGGGACGTCGAGGGCTTGCCTCGCCGCCACCTCACGGGCGTGCTGGGTGGCTCTGATTTGGTCGTCGAGGGCGGAGCTCCGCAGAGCCTCACGCAACCTCGACGAGAGGTTCATGGTGTTAATGTGTGTGTACTGTGCTGGGCATTCCCACAGCCTATGCGGAAGCGTAGCCGGGTGAGTGCCACAGCCCCGGCAGTTGAGGGTACTGTAAACTCCAGGGAATATAAGGTGGAGGCGGGCGGGTGAAGGGTACGTATTTGTTTTTAGCAGACGCAGGGTGGTAGCCTGCGCCCGGCTGAACTTTGGGTGAGAGGGGGATAAGGTTCGGCGACTGAGGTAAAATGCCTTAACGAGATCGTTATAAGTGGTGAGATTGTCCCTGGTGTCCAACTCATCTCCAGTGTCTCCGGCGCTGTAGACTAGGCATCGCGCAATGGAGTGGGTGACCTCGTTGAAGTTGGGGAGGTGTGGGTGCACAGCGCCCGCATGGGCCGGGACACCACACTCGGACCCCACACTCTAAAGACAGCATGATCTCCAATTTCAGGGAGATCATGCTGTCTTTAGAGTGTGGTACCTGGCGGAGGATACGAAGAGCTTGAGGATAAATACGCCCTTTGCTGAAGTTAGTGACGGCTCAGCGAGAGTCACACACGATGGTGTGACAAGTGGGATCTAGAGTAGCCAGGACGATGGCCACTTTTTCAGCCGTCTCGGCAGTGGTGTAGTGAAGCTGGAGGCGTTTTTTAGGACTCCATCGCGTATGGTGACGGCCACAATTCGTGTGCGATGGAAATATTGGGCTGCATCAACAAATGTGGCGCCAGGTACATGAGCACGGGCTTTTATGATAGCTCCCGCATAAGCTTGGCGCCGGGCCCTGTTATTTTAAGGGTGCATATTTCTAGGGATAGGGTCTGTGTGGATTCAGCTACGGATGTCAGTGAGGATTGATTGTTTGGGGCCCTGTTGCTGATGGTAAGTGAAGCCAAGCGTGGATAGAATAAATCGTTTCGTTTCAGTAAGGGTGAACCGTACAAGCTGAGAGCGTTGTTGTGCTTCAGTGAGTTCGGCAAGGGTGTTGTGAACTCCTAGTTGGTTGAAGAGTTCAGTGCTAGTGTAATGCGGGAGGCCAAGTGCTTGCTTGTAGACCCATCGTATGAGGCTGTCGAGCTTGTTTTGCTCAGCGCGGTACCAGTTGAGGTGCGCAGCAACGTAGGTAATGTAGCATATGATAAAGGACTGCACGAGGCGGAGAAGGCTTTCTTCTTTGAGTCCCCCTTTGTCGGTTGGAGATACGTTTAAGAAGGCGTAGGGTGTTTTGAGATTGGGGGCAGATCTTGTTGAGAGCCAAGGCATTGGAGCCGTTGGTAGAGATGACGAGAACGAGGACCCGGATACTAGGGACGTGTGGTATAGGAGTGCCATCTTGAAGGCGTAGGGTGATAGCGTCACAGGGTCGGTGATCAGATTGGTGTTTGGGAGGGCGTCCGCGCTGAGTGGGCTTGTAGAGGAGAAGCTCCGACAGTAGTCGAAGTACGATGTCTTTTTTTTTCTTCCGTTCTTGCTCTTCGTTCAATTCTTAGCCTATGCTGCTGGCAAGAGCTAGATGTGCAGCAATATTCTATCCTGTCACTTAAATCCAGCAGTATTCCCGTGTAAAAGTACAAGATTCGACATGCATATTGATGTTGGTAAAGCGATTGCTATTTTTTTCTGTCCAATTTCCTAATGCTCTGAATAAATACTTTCACACCTTTCAATAAAACACCCGCAAGAACTACATCTCATGATAAATGCCGACGCTATAGAGGTTAACGCTGAAGTAATGTAGCGACGCAGCTTATTGCGCTGCTGAGACGCGTTATGTATAAGGCGTGTATGCAGCAGCGTTTCTCTCTCGTAGTTCACTATAATGATGATGATGATTATCTGTGAGCATCCCCTCTGTAACGGGCGGGTAAACTGTTGCCCTGGTGTGAATAGATACATAAAGGTACAAAAAAATAATGAAAGAAAATGTGCACACACGTAGCGCGCACGGTCACCTCACCTATCCATTGTTCACACTATGACCTATCAGCGCAAGAGCGTCCACCACTTCGCCAAGCGTCGTTTAGCCGCTGCCACTGCCGCTGCCGTGCCCCGGTTCCCTCCCCTTCTGCACGAAAACCTAGTGCGGTCGGGAGCTGCCTCCTTCTGCCGGCAGGGCGTTAAGAGATTTGCACGTCGCCTGACGATGTGTTCTACGTCCTCATCTGCGTTTCCACATGCCCTGAACAGTGTTCATTCGACAGTGGTGTCGAAGCGCCTGCAATAAGTGAGAGTCTTAAGGGCTCCTGCCAGCGCCTCGACCAAGAAGGCTGCTACCGACATTGCTGTCGGATATTGGCTTCGGGCAGATGTCCGTCTTCCAGGCTCTGCATTGCTACAGCGTGGAATTTTGCTCTAGAGTTAGATGCCATGCCTAGGTCTCCTGTTGGCGTACCCCTTCGTCCACCACTCCGACCTATTGTTGCGCATTGTCCGCTCGCAAGGGGTTGACGAAAAAGCCGGATTTCTCAGCGCAGGTGTTGAAGGCGCTTCATCCAGTGTCTGCAAACGCCGTTCGTACTGGCCTAATCGAACAGCTTACGTGCGAGGCGTTCTCTAGCCATCAGCCGGAGTCTGCCATCATACGCAATATTGCTACGCACTTCCCTGGCCTCAAAGCTGGACCATTCGAAGTCTCCCTGTGTAGTTTGATTTGCGAACCTACCGTAGGAGCCCGCTCTTAAACGGCCCAATGCTCGCTGCCCTCTCTCTAGCCATTTCCGTGTTTCGGACGCAGCACAGATGACTGCCTTGGCGAAGGAAAGTTTTCCGTAACTCAGGAACCATGAGGAAATGGTTAAAGCCCCAGAGTCTCTGTCCGCGGAGGATATTTCCAACCCGCTTTGAAGCCTTGCATAGATGTTCTTCATACGCGAGTATGCAGTCGGGCTGAGCACACAGATTGACACCCAAGTATCTGTACTCTGTCGCCTGATGTATGACCTCGCCCCCTGGAAGTGCCAGAGCGCTCATGTCTTCCGTGGAACCGCAGAAGCATAGCACCTCAGACTTTTTTGGCGTTTAATGCAAGCCCAAGTTGCTGCATCGTTCTCGCGAAGATGTCTATCTGTGTCCGTATTTGCGTTCCACTGTCGGCCACTAGTGCGATATCATCGGCGAACACTATACCGGTTACTTTCCACTGCTGCTTACATCGTGCGCTGACATATCTGAGGGTAAAGCGCGACCCCGACCTAAGCTGCTCCCGCTCCATCTGTGCTGCATAGAGCATAGTCAACACAGGGGCCAAAAGGACATCCTTGTTTTAACCCTCTGTTCACGTCTACCTGATGTGATTCGACACCGCACGTGGTCGTAACGACCTTGTTGCCCCTGTATAGGCGGAAAAACGGCAGTCCATGGTCGCGGGATATTATTATCCCGTTGGAAACGTTATCGTGGGCTCGTCACGTCTACGAAGAAGCAGAACAGAGGAGGGCCCGACTCTTCTCTGGCAATGTGTATAAACTGGCTCAGACCAAACAGGCTATCTTCCAGCCTGCGGTCCTGGGCGAAATGTCTGGAGACATGGTGCGCCATCTCGCATAGCCGCCACGAAATCTGTAGGTGGCGCATGTGTGCACATACACACACTAAACATTTTAACACCCTTAAGGGTGTAAATCAGTTTGTCGCCAGACGGACACCCTAAGGGTGCTGTTTCCTACACCCTACAGTTGGGGTGCTATTATAGCACCCTAGAGGAAGGGTGTCCAGCAAAAATTATGAAAGGTGTTACGGTGTTAGTCCTCATTAACACCCATTTTCATAGGTGTTGAAAGGGTGTACACTCTTTATTTCTACAGTATAGAGAAGGCAGGCTCAGCTGTACATACCTTGAATTATGACTATATAGAGCGATCCAGGCATAACTCGTGTGCCAGAAGGTTCAAGTTCAGCTACCAAGCACGGCGTCCGATAGCCAAGCTTTAAGTTTCGATAGGCATACACAACATTTATATGTGTGGATGACAATAAATATTAGTAATTCAGGGCCAAACCTGTCTTCACTGCACAAATGCAACCTAGCCAACTATAACTTCTGAGCGTGTATATCTACATCAATGGTTATTACGCTTTACATATCCATATAAAATGTAATACGAACCAGCAAGACATATATGATACTGCATTTTCAAGGAAAGTAAATATATTTATTCCATGCTAGAATACATAACTACATAATACATACATAACAACCTAAAATGTGCAATCGCCAAATACATTTGTAAGTACATGAAAATTTACATTTCCTACAAAAATGTTTTTTTAAATATAACTGATCAAATCTGTCCTTAAATTGGGACAGATTTGATCAGTTATACTGATGAAACTTGGGACAAACTTTAAAAATATGCAAATGCTCCGTAGGTGGACAGAACCAAAGTAATATTGTTTGCCGTCGCTTGGGGATACTCAGACAATTTTTTGTACTCCGCCTAATTAGACTTAATTATTTATTCAACTTCTCAACTATTATAATTAGATGACAAGTGTCAATTAGAAGATTGTATAGAGCAACATGAGAAACTCCCGATACAGATTTCTGTTGCTTAATACGTGCAACACAAAAGTGTTTTTCCGAGCGTGAAAGATGCCCGCGAATACACATAAAGTGCCTCGAGCGGCCAGTCGGACGAAAATTTTGCGTATATTCACGGGCTTCTTTCACGCTCGGAAAAACCATTTTATGTTGCACGTATTGAGCAACAGAAAGCTGTATTCGGAGTTTCTCATGTTGCTCTACAATTTACTCATTGACACTTTTCATCTAATTATAATAATTGAGAAGATGAATAAATAATTAGGTCTAATTATCGAATTAGCCCGAGTACAAAAAATAGTCTGAGTATCTCCAAGCGACGGCGAACAACATTACATTGGTTCTGTCCAGCTACGTAGCATTTGCATTTATTTAATGTTTAGCTTAAGTTAACTGAAACAACCTGTATATATGGTAACGCTAAAACAGCCTGTTTGGTGCCACTTAAAGGAATAAATTTTCAATATTAAATTTCAGGTACAAAAATTCTAGTTTTGGTGGCCTTGAAAAAAATATATATTGCAAAGGTCAATTAGGGAAGTACATGAAATGCAGAGCAAGCACACAAGAAACACACCCTGTTATTTTGTACACCAATGTCATGGCAAATCATTGTGAAAAGCTGATTCAGAAAGTCAATATAAAGCTTGACTGGCGCACATTTTTGATACACTGAAACACCGTTTGTTTCGCACATGAACTTGCTTTAAATAAGGTTTGATCCAGGAGCATCAAGATGAATTTTCGCTCCTCAACAAGATTCCTTGAGCAAAAAAATTTGTTTTCCACCTAAATCACTTTTTTTAAATGTCAATGGAGTTCTCTGAGCTAAAAATGCTGTAGCAGATTTTCCAATTACAATTCTGGTTTCCTTAAATTTTGGAATGCGAAGGCAATGCATGGTCTGTTATAAAATATGTTGCTTGAAAATGTTTTTTTTCTACTGCAAGACAGCCTAAATATGCCAGATTTATTACTGTTTAGGTGCGAAGTGCCGTATCAATGGCGGCCTTATAAAAACAAACCACTGTTCATTAAGGTATTCTACTGGCCACATGCGGATGATACATTTCCAATTTCTATATTATTTGTACTTGGTGCAATAATGGAAGATTAGGGCTTGTACATAAATGAGCAAATAATGTTTATTAAATCAGCCATACTCTGGTTACTGAATGAAGGTTCAAATGTGTGAGTTCACATTTTTTTAACACAGGCCATCATGCATCAGCCAGTAATGCATAAATAAATGTTAAACATCATGCTTAATATTTTCCAACAAGAAATGATTGTATCAAACAGTATAAAAGTATTATACAGCATATATTAGTTGATTCAAATTAGAATACAGTGTATACATTTGAGCTGCAAAATTCTAATTTATGCACGAAATCACCTTTAGCTTTCATAAAAGCGAGAATACTGTTCACGGTTAACCACAAGGAACAGGGACTCATTGTCTGAGCATCTTGACCATAAGTGCAGGAGATGGCTGTGCTGGAATCCCGCTTCCTGCATTAGCAAAATAACAGAATCATGAGAGTCGACTCTACATTTCATTACGATCCTATACACTGCGGGGAGTTTGATAAGGCATCAAGCTTCTGAAAACAACACCCCTAATTATTGTGACCGAACACAAGGCACAGCTCAATTGCGCAAAAGTTCCAGTTTTCAAATTTAGAAACCGCGATCACTAAGTCATCGTGCATACAAAATGCCATAGAAGCGAAAATGAATATACAGTAGCCTTTGCACTATGAAAAATAAGAGCATAAAATGTAGACTCTACCAACGACATCTCTTAGCAATGGGCATTTCTCCAGGAGCATGGATGTGACCGCAATATAAAACTCGCAATATAAAATCTGCAATGTAGTTGTGCATTACACTTCAGAAGCACTGCAGCAGAAGACTTCATGGGAGAAGACACAATAAGACTGCTGTGCTCAAGGCATGAGAATTGTTTTGAATGCAACATTTATACACTCCGAGACGAAGAGCACTATTGTACAAAGAGAGTGCACAACAGACGAAAATGACGAAACCCCCAACTGCAATCTCACCTGCCCTGCATTACAGTAGCAAAGCAGTACTTGCATCTAGCTCAACAATGTCCAACTCGCCACTGCAGTCTATAAGGCCTTATCTGTATACGTACTTATTTTTATTTATTGTTGTATATTTCTTTACTGACTCAGTAAGAATCAGTGTTTCAGCAAACTTCCCTGGAAAATATAGAACGTCCTGCCAACTATTTTTTGCCCTTGTTAGCTAGGCAATACGCTGACAAGTACTATTCCCTTATTTATAATTAATATCCTTCCTGATGCTCCGAATTTCTACTTCGTGCTCTGAACGGTGACGTATGTCCTACTCAGTTTATGTTGGCTTCCTACAATTTACGTGGTCCTTCATATTGTAGCTGCTCAACTAGAGCCTAAAATTTCCTGCTGTCTCCTAAAAGCACCATCTTTATTGGACAACATATCCTACGTATCCCCCTCACTGTAGGGGAGTTTATGTAGTGCTGACCTATTTACTAGACCGGCAGTGCCACAACTATTTCTCATCCTGTGTTGCCACTACATGCATGAGTCACAATGGCTGCAAATTGGCTCCCTGCCCCACCCTCTCCGATTCCAGGTCACTCTCTCTCCTAAATGTACATTTTGCCACCTGGAGATTATCCAAAAGCATTGCATCCTCATGAAAAGTGCTCCTGTTAATCTTTTTTTTCTCTTCTCCTGTAACGACTGTGTTAAATCAAACATGCTTGCGAATTTCACGAGCAGCTCAGTAAACGAAATAGGCACATGGTTTGCTGAAAAGAGGTTTTCAGCTACCATAAGAAGCCACGGTTTATTGCAATTTCTTCAATTCCCATGCAGTCTTGATAGCAATCTAGCACATTTTGATTTTGATACTGTTTTCAAAACAATAACAGCCGAAATTTTGAGGTTGTGATAATTATGTGATAATTAAAGGTAGAGGAGTTTGACGCAATGAGCAAATAAGAATCGCATTGCAGAGGATAAACAAATACTCTTTTCCCATAAATTGGTAGGAGGAGGGTAACTTGAACTGAGGACTGAATGCACAATACAGAATATGATGCTGAAATGCCCCAATCTCTGAATATCCTTGCACAAAAGGAAAACGTCATTATGAAAGGCAATGATGAAATTGCAAGTATATACTTCATAGTCGTTATATCTGCAATGTGCACTGTGCCATCGGCAATATCTAAAAACTGCATACACACAACTGCACAAAATATGAACCTAAGGCTATCAAAGGAGCCTCACAGTATTAAATGGAAACTTGTTTCAGAATATTCGACTACACGCCTATATCTACTTACAATGTTGTCTTGACTGAAGGCAAACATAAGTGGCTTGCCCCTGATGGGTTTCTGATGGAGAGCACAAAGGCTGCGAATTGTGAGGCTGTCATCTGGATGACCTGCAAGAAATGACATTTTTAGGTCCACATAAACAGATGCTACCAGAACGAGAGACAAGATCACTGGCAATAAAGGTGATTTTGGTTGGCAAGAAAACAATCAAAGTATGGACTCGGTACAGCTTACTGATAAAAAAAAAGCCTCATACCACAGATGTTGCAGTGAAAGTTAATTGCATTGAAATTTCCACACACATATACGTTTGCCTGCTCATACACTGTTGCCAGTGCTGTGCCAGGGGTATTTCTATTGTTTAATATTTCTTTTAGTGCTCACTAAGTTTATTACCAGCTATGAAAGCGGCTGAGTTGAATGTAATGAGTAATCTTAGTGCCACATTGCAAATATATACTCGATCACACTAGTGACTTGGGCTACTATGTTGGCTATAAATAGTGTGAATGAGGCAAATTTGATAAATTTTTGTTTCCTTGCCTTTTCTGGCCAAACAGTACCAGAGAGTTGTACAATTCAGTGGCAAATTCGTGGTAAATGCAAGAGGAATGCGTTAGAATGTCGCAACTCCTTGCAGGTCTCAAATGCATTATTTAAACCACGTTCACCACATTTGCAAAGTGTTGTTCAACAAGTCACTTAACACAAGTCCTGCCCTTTCGAGGAGCGAAGTCTTACACGCACACACACGCACACCTGCACCACATGACTCGCTTTCAACAATTTACACATACACATACGCTTTTTTTTACACTTTGACACTCCTACTGAGAAAGCATTAAAAAATTTATAGGACTCACTGCAACCTTACCAATTAAACCTACAGCTCGATCAAACACATTCTCGAGTCCGAGGGCATGCCTTATAAATTCCATTTTTACGAATTATAATTGGGCTATAGAGGACAATTTTCAAAGGGCATGAGAACCACCCCAGAGAGACCTAAATCTTAGCACTTCATATCTTCAGCAAAAGCTGCTTAAACCAATTGCTATATGCGGAATATCGCAAATAACCAGCTATTCACAATTTAAGCAGTTGTCTCCTTGAATTCGGGAGTTTTACGTGTCAAAACGACAATTTGATTCAGGGGCACGGGATAACGGGTGACTCTGGATTGATCCTGACCCCTAGGGGTTTTTCAACGTGCCCCCAATGCACGAGACACGGGCGTTTTTGGATTTGTAGGCAAAACATTTTTTGTGCGGGCAAAAGGGGCGGCGAGATTTCGCCCGCCGCCGCCTCATAAGCAATTGCCTACTTCAAGGAAATGTGGGCTAACCCAAGGTACACGTTTCACGATCGAAATTAGTGTAATCGTGAAACACACTTTCCGGATTTCTGATTAATGTATTTATGCTGTTGATGAAACGTTTATTTCACAATAACAATCAAGGAAGTGGATTCATCAGGGTAGCGGAGGGAAAAAGGAGGGAACATACACCTTCCACTGGTCCTCCGGCGCCTCCGTATATTCCAGAGTGGCTCCACACCAAACTCGAGTTTCAGTGCGGGGACAGCCGCTGCACCAATTTTGAAGAGGTTTATTGCGTGTAAAACTACCGACTTTATTCAACACACACACACACACACACACACACACACACACACACACACACACACACACACACACACACACACACACACACACACACACACACACACACACACACACACACACACGCACGCAAGCACGCGCGCCCCCGCCAAAAATTCACAAAACACGTACGCGCGCGCGCGCGCACGCACATAGCACACACAAAACACGCACGCACGAACGCACGCACGCGCAAGCACATAGAGATCCGCATACAAGCACGCGCACTCGCAAAGCGCTCACAAAACACGTACGCGCGCGCGCACGCACACACGCAAAGTACTCACAAAACACGCACGAACGCACGCACGCGCAAGCACATAGAGACCCACATACAAGCACGCGCGCACACATGCAAAGCACTCACACAACAAGCACGCGTGCACATACAAAGCGCTCACAAAACATGCACGAACGCACGCACGCGCAAGCACATAGAGACCCGCATACAAGCACGCGCGCGCGCGCACGCACACATGCAAAACACTAAAAAAACATGCACGAACGCACGTACACAGCGCTGAGAAAAAACGCACGGACGCACGCACGCACACGTAACGCGCTTACAAAACACGTACGCGCGCGCTAACACACACCACACACACACACACACACACACACACACACACACACACACACACACACACACACACACACACACACACACACACACACACACACACACACACACACACACACACACACACACACACACACACACACACAAACGGAGAGAGAAAGCCCAAAACACGCTGAAGAAGGCGTCCGGCAAGCAGCAGCAGCAGCAGTACGCGGGCGCGCGAGGGAGAGCCAATATTGCGCCGCTACTTTCGAAAGGCGAAGCCAGTCGTCACTTCTTTTTCTACTCGACACAAAACGAACGACCGTGTTATAAGCCGCGCTGAACTCGCAAGAACACCACATTTCCGATAGTTCAAGCGCTCAGAAACAAAGCGGGATTATGCAGGCGCACCACGCCCGACGTGGCCACAGAAACGTTAGTCACACGGGGGCAATCGAGGTAGCCATCTTGCCGTAGTACTGCGTGCAACTGCTTTTGCGCTTACATTAGTGAAATATGCTATCTGATCACAATTAGATACTTCTACAGCCAACAATAACACGTAATCAAATAAAGAAACACCAAATGAACGGACACTTGCCTGAAACTTTCCATACTGACAGTAGTATACCGACCGCCGACACCGGGCACGTTGCAACTGCTCGTATCTGCTTCCGTGGATCCATCTTCCAGCGCGTGCCAAGGCGTTGAGTTGAGGTGGGGCACAATTAAAACACAACGCACGGACCACGTCTCTGATTAGACCGCACATAAAACCAATCACACGTTTAAAATTATTTCCAAGAGCGGGAGACGCGGACAAAGACAAAAAAGAGACAACGCATCTTTTGAAGCAAGAGTCAATGAGGTGACGTAGCAGCTTCCGCCTTCCCACCCTGCCGCGCGCCGGGTTGTCTAGGCAACGGTAAAGCGTCGTAGCGTCAGTTCCGGTCGCTTTTCAGTCGGGAGGGCGCAGCCGCGTAAATCGTGCTGCGCCGAACTCAGTCGAACTATAAAAATTACCTGCCGCTGTCCGCTCATTCTCACAGCTTTGCTTGTTGGCGTGGCCGCGTGCTTGCTGCCACTTCGTTGTGATCTCTAGCTGCACCGGTGAGCTGGGAGTGGCGAATGCGTTTCGTGTCGAGCGTTACGGTTTTTTTTACGATGTCTGGGATGCATGACTTTGAGTGCATCGCAGAAATCTTGACCGTGAGTGAGCCGATGAGCGCGCTTCTACAGGTACGATCAAAATACCAGCTGCGTCCGATCAAGGAGACCATGCCAGGTCACAGCATAAAGTTTCATTGAGATCGTGGCTCGATAAGAGCGCTACATTATTGGTCGTGCCACGTGTGAGGCGCAAGCATTCACATCACTCGTGGCGTCTGCCAAAGGAGTGACAGTTGTGCTCTTCCGCAGTACATGTTTCGGTTTTCCATATTTCCATAGTCCGGAATTCATTACACTGAAGCAATTAGCGGCATCAGTTCTTGGCATTCAAAGAACCATTTTGAACTATATCGATGATGGGCTTCAATTAAGTAAGCAGGATCGTCTGACTTGGTTGGTTGACAAGTGAATTAGCCTAATTTTTATGCCTGCGTGTCTAATTACTACCTTGAATCGCTTAAAAAGACATCTCACCGGGGTTCGCAACTTTTTGTTGGGCTGTTAAGGGCACCGCTAAATTCCTGCAAAATTTTGCGAGTTGTGTGCGCGTTTTCATTCAATTACTGCAGTTTGTAATAAATGTGTCTAATTGCACTGTAGTATCACAGTGAGAACTAAATCTAATGCTATTTCATGAAATTGCAAGTGAATGTATCTATTTTTCAAGGTAATACGTTTTGGAGTGCCCGTCATGCCAGTAACATCAGTATCTTAGAAAAAAATGACATACATAAACACATGGCTCATTGCGCGGACGTATGCGCGTTCTTATGGCCAGATTTATGCATGCATCCTTGTGTTCAACACCCTTCAGACGTCGAATTAACACCCTTCTTTGAGCAACTTCACACCTTATGTGCCGTATACACCCATATGATAGAATGTTTTTAACAAAATGGGTGTTAAAAGGGTGTGCACAGGGGTGTAAATGCGGAAAACACCCATTTTAACACCCTTAAGGGTGTGAAAATGTTTAGTGTGTAAGTCGATGGTTTGCATCGTTACTGACGACCCTATTATTGCTCTGTCTTCGTCACACCTTCATAGTCATCGTTATACCATCGTCGCGCACAACAATTCGTAAGACAGAGTTTGCCGGACGACGGACAGTTGAAGCGGTCAACATTGTAAGATTGAGGGGTGTCACTGGAGTCAAGCATCATGTTTCAGAATTTTGCGCATAACATTCCCACTGATAACGTATGGGAATTTTTTATAAGTAATGCTAGGCGGACTACGTATCGCAAACAGGTCAAAGAGAAAAAGATTTAGTCGGTTCCAGCTACATTTCTTGTTGGACCGAATCATGAATGAGAATCAGATGATTCTCATCCAAGGGACTTGCAGAGCCTCATTTCTTCTTCGCATGTATAAACTATAATTATTTGCCTATTAGAATAACTTGCAACATGGCTACTTTATTAGATATCTGTATCTCAAATGTTCAGCTTCCACACACTAAATACGGTGTATTAGCCTTAGATATTAGTTAGCAGTTGCGGATATTTTGTTTTATACCTCCTAGGTTAAACCGAGGAACAAATACCGTTACGCATATGATCGGGGATTTTAATTATGTTGCTCTCAACGAGTTTCGTAAACTAATCGAAGGTACTAATTGGGAATCTATAAGAGGTATCTGAAGTTAACACAGCATATACTGAATTTATTGATATCTTCTTAACCCAATATAACGCAGCTTTCCCACTAATAGGGAGAAAAAATAATGTTAAGAAGTTTAAGAAGCCTTGGATGAACAAATCACTTTATGCAAGGATAAGAAAGAAAAATAAAATGTATCATGGCTTTCTCCATAGCAGAGATGTAGCTCTGCTTTCTCAAATTAAACAATTTAGAAATAAACTTAACAAAGACCTAAAAAATGCTAAATATAATTATTTTTCTGGAATTCAAAATGATAGTCGTAAAGTTTGGCGAGAGCCCAGGGAACCATTAATGTCCCATAGATGTCCATAGAACATCATGTTTGAGACATCGCACACATCCTATAGATATCTATATTTCTCCTAACAACAGTACAAATACGTACCATGGATAATCTAAGTCCCATCCAGATCAGGTTGCTGTAACATTGAAAGGATGTCGCAGCTGGACATACGTGACCTCTAATAGATGTTCTTTTTGGGGATGCAGGAGGTCCATAGAACATCTACTGGATCTTTCCTGTTGACGCTATAATGAGCTGCGTACCTGCAAGCTCCACAGCAGATGTACTATCGAATACAAATGAAATGCGAACAGTAGAGTGTGTGGCCGAAGGAAAACTAAAAGCACAATGTTCGGCGTCGGCCAGCCATCATTGTACACATGAATGTGGTTTCGATGCGGAGTGCGGGGCTGCTTGTCCTAGTGCGTATTACGTCCCCAGTATTTTGTTTGAAGCTTGTATTCTCACCCCGCCATTTCAGTGCCATTTTTATCTGCAATTACTGTTAAGGTGGCTAGCACTGTTATTGCGCATCCAATGGAATACGTTTCTTGGGGTATTCAAATTACGATTAGACACTGGCAGCTTTGATGGTGGTAACAAAAGAAAAGCAATGCACGTTAGCAAGCTGGGTGCGTGCCAGCTATATCACGCTGCAGATGTAGCGATGGTGCTAGCCACCATAATAGTGCACTGCCAGGTGGGTACGGCACTGTCGCGGAGAGATGAGAAAACAACTTTCGGACAAAATACGGGTGACGTTTATAGCAATAGGGCGAGCAGCGCTGCACTCTTCCTCGAGAACTACATCCCCAAGCACGTGCACAATGACTGGCTGACGACATGCACCGCACACCTTTAGTTATGCCACACGCTCCGCTGTTCGCATTTAATTTGTCCTCGATGGTACATCTGTTGAGGCACGCTAATGGCACAGTTACCACCATTGTCAGCATGTAGCTGGAGACCTTGTTTGAAATGTTTTGTTAACGAGCACACGTGTGAATGTGAAAACATAAATTGCAACATTCATCAAGGTGAAATCCTCAGATGGCTCATGGGTCGAAAAATCCGATGACAGGAGTCACAGCACCAAAATTCAATGGCACTAAAATTGGGGATTGAACCCTCGATTTTTGGTGTTAATCAGGTCGAAACGAATTAAGGCACAGTTCATTAAGATAGTTAATTGAGACACTCTAACCCACGACCTTTGTTGGGAGTCGAAACCACTTGGAGATATGGGCGAACCGGCCACATCCCGAAGTTATCTCCAAGTTGGATTGTAACTGACATGTTGAAGGTAGAGAGTCAAACCCACTACCTTGGGTGCTAATTAGGGCGAAGTTACTCAAGGCAAGTTAATTAAGGCACTCGAACCGTCGACCTTTGGTGCGAGTAAAGCCCGCAACCATTGGTGTTAATTATGACGAAGTCAATTAAGGCGCAGGTCATTAAGACACTCGAGCCCACAACTTTGGTAGGAGAAAACAATAGGAAGTAACAATGCATTCGAATGAGAATGACAAATAATTTAATTAATGCCTCGTGAGTGATCAGGCTTCTGCCTTCATCCTCTTCAGTGACCGCTAAAGTGACTGTCAACTTTTATATATAGTTCTAGTGCTCATCAAAATGCGAAAAATGTGCTAAAAATCGTAAATCTGCATTTTGATCATTATGTATCATTACAAATCCGGTAATGGATAAATGAAAAATAGTGAGTTCAGTAAGCAGTAGGTAAAGCACACCAGTGGAAATCACAATGTCATATCAATGTTACTTTTTATTTATACTACTCATAAAGCTTTATTACAAAAATTATCGGCCCCCAGCCAGGCACATGTATGAAAATATTCATTACAAGTTCTAGCTGTATACAAAAAGGTTAAAAAAATACCTAAACGGAAACAGATTCTTTAAAATTGAACTGCACTAAAACAAATGCAACGAGAAAAGGGTGTTAACACTCAGAAAATGACTAGTAGGCACAGTGCCACAATTACATTTAAAAAGAATAAAACTGATTAGTAGGAGGGAATATCACATACTAATTAATGGCCAAACGTGCATGGCCTGCTTACCAACACCTGCTTCTGGGGCCACCGGATTCAAAATAGAAACCCAGTACTTTCTAGCTTTATTTAAAAATATCTGGTAAAAGAAATTCCACACAAGCAGAAACCCTAGATGGAATGTTCATCTTGATAGGCAACTTGCGCAGGCAGCTTCTCACACCACGAAAGTGCCAATAACATAATGCTGCCAGAGACTTAGAGATAGGCATTGCAAATGAGAAATATCCCTGAGACTTGAAGAGGAGCGCCGGAAACCAAGCGATACAAACATGTGTGAAAATGAGCCATCAAAACGTTTCCCTCAGAACATTTCTATAAGCGCTCCGCAAGGCGAACAAATCTACGCAGTCAGAAGCACAGCTCTCAATTTCAGCACGCAACTATACAGTTCTGCCTAGTATATGCGCACTTGGGCCATGGTGTCAGGCAGCAGCTTTGCTCTTTTGGCTTCCCATTGTTAGGCATTAGAGACAATTTGCTTGTATTTCTGCGGCATAGTGCGTGCATCTACTCACAACGCACAATATACGATCAATGTACAAAAGTCGAAAAGACACACTAATAAAGCACACGCTGCTCGCGCGCGGAACATTGGTGCGCACTTGCATAGAGGCGCGTGTTGCTGAATTGATATCAGTGGCGATGCGAAGTGAAAGCTATTGCGAGTTCAAGCTTCTTTTTCTTTATAAACTGTCGTACTACATCGGCAAGTTAAAGATTACATATTTTCAACAGTGTACTAATAGATATAACTGAAAAATAAAGCATTTTTGTATGAGAAAAAAGGTGACGTAACCGAGACCGAAAGCATAGAGAAAAAAGGCCGAAAGTATTGGCTTTTGCGCGCGGTGTCCAGCAGCAACGTTACTAGACTTCCAGCAGTGCGTGCATAGGTCGTGCTAAATTGCTAAATAAATGCGGTCATAACTGAAATTCAGGGCTTTAATACTACAATTGAATCTTTTCAGAATGAACAGATGGATATTTCGCAATTCTGGTGCACATTTTCCCTCTCGTAGGATCTCGAACATACACAGTGATGATGATGTCGAAAAACAAAGTAAATGCCCCGCTGCAGGGCTGTAACAGGCAGCAGCTTTGCTCTCCTGGCTTCTCCATTGTTAGGCATTAGAGACACTTTGCTTGTATTTCTGCGGCATAGTGCGTGCATCTACTCACAACGCACAATATACGATCAATGTGCGAAAGATTTGAATGTGCAAGAGATGTCCAAATCACAAAGACATTCGATGTCTTTTGGATGACCCTTGACTACCACGTACTAGTTGGACATACTATAGATTTAAGCTAGACATCGTTAAATGTCTTGGATATTTGGTCTTTTGAGGTACGTCCAATGGATATTTTGGGTTTGCTGGGAGGATAGTAACTTGAAAAAGAAACCTATAAATGCTTAATGAAACTTAGTGAAATAGCCACAGCTAATGGTAAATTACCTGGCCGTGAGCTATCAAACGCCCTGAATGACTACTTTATTAATGTCGGTTCACCAAATCTTGTTACGCAAACTCCGGTTGATAGTTTTATGGGCCTCACCACTCCATTACTGAATTCTATAGCACTCGCACCAACAACCCCTCAAGAAGTAGCTACATTATTCTTTTCATTAAAGAACGATGTATCCGCTGGATATGACGATATAAAAGAAGTTCCGCTAAAGTATGTATGCACCGTTATATGCGATGTATTGCCATAAATTATAAACCTTAAGTTGTCAGCAGGTGTTTTTCCGGACAAATAAAATTGGCTGGAGTGGTTCCAATATATAAATTTGGTGACATAAATAAACTGTATAATTACCGACCTATTTCGGTATTTCTGTTCTATCAAAAATTTTCAAAAGCGTTAATAATTCTTGGATAGCCAATTTTCCGCATAAATGCAATGTCATTGCAAATTCACAGTATGGGTTTATAAAAAATAGATCGACGGAACAAGCTCTGTTAGTATTAAAGACAGAATAATAGATAATATTGAATGTAAGAAATATACGCTTGGACTATTTTTAGATTTCCTCAAGGCCTTTGATTGCGTAAATCATGGTACTCTTCTTAAGAAGCTTTGTGACTGGGTTTCGCGGTATTGCGCTGAACCTGTTGAGAAGTTATCTGAGTAATAGTTCCGAATACATACGAACAAGTAACATCTCCTCCGATACATCTCCTCTGTCCCACAGGGATCAATACTAGGGCCTTCATTATTCATTACATATATCAATGACCTAGCCGATATAAATAATTCTCCAGATCTTTTAATGTAGGCTGACGACCCAAATCTTTTTATTTCCTTCTCACTCATTACCCGCCTTCCAAAGTATGGTTAACACTTATTTACTGAAGCTTCGTGATTCATTACGCGCAAATAAGCTCAGTTTAAATATTATTGAAACAAAATATATTATCTTCAAGCCGATCAACCCCGTGGAACGTTCTTCTATACAGATCCGTTATGATAATGCAAAAATCAGTCAGGTTTCTTCTCAAACATTTCTCGGCATGTGCTTTAGTGAAAGTCTTTCTTGGTCTGTACATTTCTAAAGACTTGCTTCCGGACTGAGCAAAATTGTTGGTCAGCTTTTTAGAATTCCTAAACTGTTGCCTGTTTGGTTAAATGTGTCAATGTATAACGCAACGTCATATTCTCAAAACTGGCATATTGAATTCTAGATGGGTAGGACAACGTCTTCAAATTACGATAAACTACTGCTGCTACAAAAAACAGCCTTAAGTACTATTGAAGGCTATTACGGTGCACCATAGAAATTACGTGCACAACCCTTGTTTGTTGGACATCGCATAATACAAGCTGACCAAGTGTATTACCTACGGATGTTGCAATACATTCATTCAAACCATTTGTACTCTTTTACTGACAGGAGTATAAATTACAACCTTCGTGAGGTAAAACTACGAGTTCCGCGAACGCGCACGAATTATGGCAGACAAAAGCTAAATTTTCAAGTACACAAAGCCCTCAACAAATTTGCCTTTACTGATGATTTTTGTTTATCTGAAAATGTGTTCACGAAAAACACGAAACGACGTTTTATTGAAGGCGAAATTCAAATGTAAAAAAATGTAACCCACCATATGTCTATATATGTCTTTCTCTATCTTTGTTGCGGAGAAGTACTGTAGTCGCATCTTTCGTGTCTTAATTCACCAGTCATTTATGCATTGTAATTGTACGTGTATGAATTTTTACATTATTAAGTTACACTGTACGCATTGCAACGTTGTTTTCGACATATTTGTCGCGCCTTCTATGCTTCTATGTACATTTTACTGGCAGCTGTATTTGTACCGGGGCCTCGTCAGGCCTTACCACCTTTTGTCCCGGTCGCCTCTTTTCTCTGAAAAGAAGAACAAACTTCACCACTTTTCAACACAGTATTTAATTGCCTGATGATTATCAGTGAATTCCCCTTTGGAACGGAGTAATGACATATACAACGGCGCCAACATACTGCTTGAATACTTAGGCATATTTATTATCGTTACATAATTCTGATTATTTGTCTGTAGTAGGCGCATGATTTCATCAACAACATAAAAGTATTTTCCGAGCGTGGAAGCAGCCCGCGAATACACGCAAAGTGCCTCGAGCGGCCAGTTGTCGCGGCAATTTGGCGTCTATTCGCGGGCTTCTTTCATTCTCAGAAAAACACTTTTATGTAGCACGTATTGAGCAAGAGAAAGCTGTATCGGGAGTTTATGTTGCTCTACCGTTTTCTCATTGACACTTTTCATCTAATTATATTTGCGCAGTTCATAAATAAGAATAATTGTGCAATTAGGCGGAATGCAAAAAAATAATCTATGTACCTCAAAGCGAAGGCAAACAACATTACCTTGATTATGTCCAGCTTGGTGGCATTTTCATATTTTAAAATATTGGGGCATGAAAGTTGGGACACCCTGCATATGGATAGAGGACATTTCGCGAAGGCCTCCCAACAGCCACTCCACCAGCCGTTCGAAAATTTTCATCCAAGCTGTTCGTTACACACACACACACACACACACACACACACACACACACACGCACACGCACACGCACACGCACACACACACACACACACACATATATATATATATATATATATATATATATATATATATATATATATATTTCAGGCTACGCCACTGATATATATATATATCAGTGGCGTAGCCTGAAATTTTGTTCGGGGAGGGCTCAGGTTGCAGCGCGGCCTCCTCCTTATAGACTTTGTCGAGGGATCAAATACATGAATAATAACTGCATTGCCAATGCCATTGTATATGCTGCAAACGAATTATTGAACGCTATGCACTGTCAAGTAAAATATGTATTTTTTCATGAAAGAATATATTCGTATGTCCGAAAAATTCTGGCAGAAATAACTGATATCAATGCGGCCGCGTTTTTTTTTTGTCTATTTAATAAGTAAAGAAAATATCACACGGACTTTAGAACTATATCCGTTCGAAACCAGCAAAGCATCGTATACAGCTGATATGAAGAACGTAAAGGCCATGAAATGAATAAGTTGAGGACAAATCTTTTGATGAATCTTCGTCATTCAAGAACCTTGTTTACATTTTTGCACATATGCAACGGCCAGAAAAAAAAAACCTCAATGACGCTGTCCTTCGTTGCAATAGATTGCGCAGGAGCAGCTGTTACCGGTCGTGTATTGTAATTACTCCGAGATTATACTCGCACCGCTGAGTATAAATAAAAATGTCGCAGTTTCGCCCGAAAGGCGAAGCATCAATTGCGATAGCAAATTGCTAGAGAGCTATTCGGAGTAGGGATAGTAGAGTAGTTTTATCGGCGGCATAAACTTGGACACATTCGCTTTCTAACTGAATTGACAAGCGTGGTGTCATCGCGCAAAAGCAAACATGAATAGATCACACTGAATGACCGCAGACAACGACTGTCAAAACGCTGGCGCGGCCGCTGCAGCGGGCGAAGAATCGTGTGGTCTATTGCTTCAACGGAAACTGAGCGGCGAATGGACAGCGCATAAAGGTCAGAGCCGTGTGGAGACGCGGCCGGGCTCGACTGGCACGCGCGCTCGCTCGCTTCTTAAGAAGCGAGTGCGCGCGCCAGTCGAGCCCGGCCGTGGTGGAGATAAAGAGACGGTGCGGGCAACGGCCACCACAGCCAGTGCAAGCGTATTTGTTGGCAGAGTAGAAGCTGCTCCCCCCGTCCCTCCCGCGCTGCCTCCCCGCTTTTTTTTTTTTTGCTTTAGCGTGGGAGATTGCGTTGCCAGTTCGCCTTGCAAGCGCTGGGTTGCAAGATAAGCATTTGGTGCCGCAGCACAGCGTCGCCCCGCCTCCCTCCCCCCATACCCTCACGGCCTTTTGGGCGACAATCGCGTTTGCTTTCCGCCGTGCGTCGGCTCTCCGTGATAGCACGCGTTCCCCGCGCGCTTTCACTCGCGCATACGGGGCGCGGCGACGATTTTAACGCCCTTGGAATCTATACGGAACCTGACGGCGACGGCGACGCCGACGGCAGAAATCCCGTTCATATAATTGTGTCCATATAATTGCTATCGCAATAAAAAGTAGGAGAGAGAGAGAGAGAAGTCATAAGGGAAAGGCAGGGACGTTAACCATGCTGAGCCCGGTAGGCTACCCTGCACTGGGGAAGGGGAAGAAGGGATTGAAAGAGGAGGAAGAGAGAAGTTCACACGTTGCACATTTACAGTTAAGCGTTCATCGCTGAGTTTCGTCACAGGCGGTCATACAGGCTTATGCAGTTCAAAAAAACGCAGCAGCGCCTTTGTAGCCCTGCACATAGCAGACGCACGAGGCCACGCGCCCAAGATCTTTTCCTCCGTAAAAGACCTGTCGTCTAAGTGCCCCAAAGCATTCCGAAGGGCAATTCTCTCATCTTCGTATCTGTGGCAGTCACATAAAAGCAGGAGTTCTGCAAAATATACATTAGAAATGCGAAGATAGAATGGAATATACAAATGCGAAGATACAACTCGTTAAAGGGCAAAAAAGAGTCGCAGGAAACAAAGTTCACTGCTTGTATACACAACACCTCGCAACAAGATATTTAAATATACGCCTAAGTCTCCAATAAATCTACGTATTTAAGCAAACGTCACTGCATATTATGCGTCAAACAAGACAAATAAACACGTTGCGGAGTCGGAGATAGTAAACTTCGCGCATAGAAAGACAGATGATCTAGGCAAGAACAAAACTATGATCGCAGAAATCGTGATATGTACTCGGGCCATGCAGCGGTCGCGACAGCACCATACAGGTAGAATAATAGAGGAATAATGCGGAAATCAGTACGAAAATGTGTGATTTAACTGCCTGCACAGCGGCAACAATTACTCTGCATCCAATATTTAAGGAGGGTTTTGCTTCGTTTCAAAAAAGAAATAAAAGCAGGTAGCTAAAAAGGAAAGAAAAGGACAAACGAAAGCCACAGTTGATGCGGCAAGTTGAACTACCCAACATCCCAGTGTGTCTTTGGCAAACGCCGCGTGGGCCAGGCTTTCAATGAGCAAGGTCGCTCAAAACTGGTTAGTGATGTCCCCGTAATTTTCGTATTCGCATGACAATTTTGATTATGATGCTAACTGCTAGAATAAACGGCGAAAATTTCTGCGGTTTTAAAAGCTAACGAACAGTCATACGTTTTCATAATTACGAGCTTATGAACCTGAAGGAACAGAGCTTTTTACTTGCATTGATTTTTGCTGCTTCGCTATCTAAAGGACAAACTTCTCGCGGCGGGTAAGTTGAGCGAAGCGGTCATTGACTTCGGACACGTTGATGCCGACGTCTCTGTGGGTGTATAGAAGCACTAGTCTAACCATGCGTTCCACATACATTGTAGAGCGCAAGTAGTCTTTAGTAAACTCTTGTTAAAAAAATATTCTCTCTGCGCTGGCAGTGGTCACTGGAAGGGTGACTAGAATCTGGAACAGTTTGTACACATTTACATAGAACCTGCAGTCGCAAAGAGAGAGTGCATCTATTGCGGTGCTAAAACCTAAAACATTCCCTCAAGGTCGTTGGCATCCTTGTTTAGGCACCTTGCACAAACAGTAGGCTGTTCGATTTCAGCGATGTCCGTCGTTTCGTCAGGAAGTATGGAGAAAGAGCCTGCTATTGCAACTAGGCTTTCTTTGATAATTTCGCCACAATTTTCTATAATTTGGTTTTGTGCATCTGGGCTTATATACCAGGCAACCTTCCAAATGGTTCTTCAGATATGTATCTCCACAGTCAGCTCGCATGCGAAGAAGCGCTCTGAAAATACCTGTATTTTCAGCGGGGGCTATGCTTAAATCTATAGCGCCACTGTCCCTGTGGCCACGGAGAGCCAGACCTTGTAGCCCGCAAAAAGAATTTCCTCAATAATAGGCCATTTCATTTCTCCTGTTTTCTCATATTTTACTTTGCCTGCCCTGCTCCAGCTGTTCGATCACATTGGGCACGCTTCCTGAAAATGTTTGGAGAAAATTATCAGCTGCTAGCTCACAGTCACGGTAATATTTAGTATGTTCGTGTGTGCTGGAAGATTGCGAGCGCGTGCTTTCATTTCTGGAACGGCTTGGACACGAGGGCTCCAGTGCATGCATGTTGGTCCAAGTTTATAACAGCATTAACCTCATAAAGTTCCAGAATTGAAAATCTTCTAAAGCACACCTTTGGAAATGTCAGTGCACCTTTCGCGTCAAAAGTTTATCAGAAGTTTATACCCATAAAGTTTCGGAATTGAAATCCGTGCGCTCCGTAGATTCCGCGGCCGCTGCGAGATGCCGCAACGCGCCCGCTCGCTTTCGAAAAGCCTTTGAAAAGTTTGTGCTCTGATGGGGCTCCTAGCGTAACGTGACTCCAGGTGCAAGGGCGTTGTCACGAAATCCAGTCAGAGTTCGCAATGTTCGTACCGACATGTCTTTTCGAGCGTGAAATAGACACTGTAGACAAAATTCGGAATGATTCCTGGCGTCGGTGGTAGTTTTGGTCGGCGGTGCATGCCGGCACTAACAAATTTCGGGGGGGGGGGGGGGGCGGCTGAAGCCCCATCAGCCCCCCCCCCCCCCCCCCCTGGCTACGCGCCTGATATATATATACGCACCGACCGACCAAGCAGTCGAAGGGTTACCGTGGTGATCTAGACAGAGCACAAAAAACAAACCAAAAATTACAATAACAAGCATTTCAAATATATTTCGATGGCGTTCGAGATCACAATAAAAACAGGCGAATTCATTTGTTTACAATGATCAATGACGTCCGTCTCAAGCAAGATGCACTTAATTGTTTTGTAGCCTCGGTCGCACGTGCTGGCCCTTTCTTTCTAGCCTTGCTGCGTGAACGCCCCCGAGTGCTGCCGACAGCTTTCATCGTCACCATTAGCACGCGACGGCTGGGTCTCGCCGGAACTCGACATGATCCAGCTTGACCCTAAGTGGCGGGAACGGGTCCGCCTGTCCAGCCGAATGGCGACGCACGGTTGTCGGCGCGCCCCGCACTTGTGGCCACGGCAGTTGCCGCACAAGTCAGCCCGTGTGGCGCGGCTGCTGGAGGCGACGCGGTCGCAGCGCCGCCGACTTTTCGCCTTCGCTTCTCCGCACGCCACCATCGGTCGAGACCCAAACCAGCTAGATCCTTGGCTCTGGACCGTCACTGTACCTCGGCCAGTGGAGCTGCCGGAGGAGTAGAACGCGTAGAACCACGAGCGACGCCGATGCTTCGGAATCCCGGTGACAGTGGGCAGGCGGCGTCGCTCGGGGATAGGCAGGTCCTCGGCGGCTGCTTCCGGCAAGCATCCTCGTTTGGCGGTACAGGCACCTCGATGGTGGTTGACGCTTCGGCGTCGGTCGGCGGGGCTTGTTCTGCCACCTTTCTGATCTTCCACGTGGTCTTCGTCCGCGGATACCTCGGACGACGCCGGAATCACCCTGAAGAAGCACATAGCGGGCCCGGTTGGTTTCAGTGTCGGCGACGTCTTCGGAAGCCGCTGCTGGCGTCACTGGCATTCGCTTGGCAGCGGGCGCCAGTCGTGCTGCTCCGGAGGGGTCATCAAGGCGATGGAAGCCGGCTGTCGATTCGTCCGCTCCGGTCTTCTCTGGCGGACGGCGTCTCCCTAGCTGGCAGTCCCGCCTGATGACGGGCATACTTGTTTTCGTGCTGCGTTCGAGTGCGATCTTGCTCATTGGGTTCTTCAGACGTGGGTCGTCGACCGCTTGCCTTCTGGGAGACCGCCCGGAGCGCAGCACGAAATGGAACGACCGACGACGTGCCTCGTGTCCGCGTGCCAACGAGGCTACGTGCACGTGCGCGCGCATGCGCTTGCTTGCTTGCTCCTTCACTTGAGGCGCTTACCCACTACGGGGAATAGGCCAAGAAGCCTGCTTTTATAAGTTCTTCTTTCTGGGGTTTTACGTGCCAAAACCAGTTCCGATTATGAGACACGCCGTAGTGGAGGGCTCCGGATTAATTTTGACCACCTGGGGTTCTTTAACGTGCACTACTACAACGCAAGCACATGGGCGTTTTTGCATTTCGCCTCCATCGAAATGCGGCCGCCGCGGCCGGGATTCGATCCCGCGATCTCGTGCTTAGCAGCGCAACGCTGCTTTTAAAGGTAAAAGGGATGGAGAAGTAAAAGGGATGGCAAAGAGAGAAAAAGTTAAACGAAAAAAGTAGTCAGGGTGGGTTAGCACGTTTATGATAATTATAAAATAGGCACGTGCAACACCGCCAAGCACTTTTCATTTCCCTTTATTGCGTAGCATTGTTCGGATAGGTGCCCGGGCTCATTTTCTTCCCCGTTCCATTCTGCTTTCCGTTTCGTGTCCTAAAAAGCCCGTAGCGGTATCTGAACATAGATAGGTGAATTTCTGTGAATTCACAAACTTCTGTGCGCTTTACGCCACCTACTTGAGGGCGCACGAACTTCCGACGCGATATTTTGTGAGAAAGGTGCCAGGTGCCGACCCACAACAGCGCAAAGCCTGAACTATAGATTTTCATACAACAATTATTGTAGAAAATTCTAGGGCCCAAACTATTGTTAGAAATTTCTCGGCAGGCGACCGCCGCAATCGACTTGGGGGGGTCCTAGACCAGAAAGTACCCATTTCTGGGTGAGTTCATGGCTTTTATTACTTTGAATATGAAATTTCTGTGACTATGTGGCGCCCTAAGAAACTGGTGAGACGTCAGAACGTGGCTAGGTAACGTATACGAAACGCAACCCTTATGAAGGCGCAGTTAGAACACAGGCGAGAGCTTGCGTTATAACTGCTTGGTACGCGGGGAAAATGCAAGGAACATGAGAATTGCATCTGCGACAATGCAGAAGCTTCTGAAGAACACGCGTTGGAACACAGGCGGGCGCATCCACGGGAAAATTAGCCAAGAAAATAAGTTCACCGCTGATTACGATACTCGGTAATGCAAAATTTCAGCGCAGCTGTATACATGTTTTCATTTCCCAATATATTGAGGCAAAGAAATTGAGAGAGCGATGTATCAGACTCGGTAATCGGTGGAAAATCTTATCTGCGGGGCAAACGTGTCGGCTTTTGTGCGTGACTCGCCGAAGGTTCCACTGTAATGGCTGGTGCCGCTTGGCTTCCAGAAAGTACTGCACGATTCGCTTCGCGCATACAATCAGACTACAAAACAATCGCAAACCATGACAATCAAACAAGCGCGAACGAGACTAGATAAAGCAAACCAAATAAGCGTGAGCGAGAGCTGACGCGAGCATACGATAGTACGAAACGTGCGGTCCGGCTGAGACCAGATACGAGTACGCAATGAGCGGTTGGGCGGGTCTGCATGAAACTAGTTTCCCGCGTGCACGTCACTGAAGGAGCCGCTCTCATTGGTCTCCGCCGTTCGCGGCTCGCGTCGAGCTCTTTCATCTTTCGCTGTTGTGCTCGTTCGCTCGGTTACGCCGTCGTCGATTTTTCTCTCATTTAAGAGATCAAAATCGGTGACGTCGGTGTCGCCGTGTCATGGTCGTAACGAAAAAGAGCCGCAGTTGTGACCGAAAGGCGAAGCATTGATTGCGATAGTAAATTAGTAGACAGCTATACGAAGTAAGGATAGTAGTTTTTTCGCACGTATAATCTTGGAAATATTCGCTTGCTAACTAAATGAACAAGCACGGTGTGAGTGAGCACAGGAAAACATGAACAGATCACACTCGATGACCGCAGACACCGGCTGTCAAAATGCCTGTGTCAGGAAGTGCGGCAGCCGCAGCGAGTGATGTGACCTTGGTGCTGTGTATCGCTTTAACGCAAACTGAGCGACGAGAACACCACACTCACAAAGATATGAGCCGCATGCAGATTATTTCCAAGATAAGCCTAAGTACTCAGTTAGTGCTGGAGTCGAACGCCATTCCCCCCACTGCCTCCCACCCGCGCTGCCTCCCTTCCCTGCGCGTGCGATATTGAGCCGCGATCGGCGGTTCCCTATATGCGCGCGGTCGCGGAATGCGCAGTTGCTGTCGGACAACAACGCCGGTCCCCCCGCTCCCTCACTCCCATCGCACCACGGCCTTTCGCACGACGGAAGACGGCGCGCTTCCTATCAACTTCCCTCTCTTGCACGCTCCAGACTGAGCCGCGATCGTCGGCTACCCTCGTATGCTTTCATTCGCTCATACAGCATAAGGCACGCGGCGACGGTGTTATCACCCTTGGACTTCATACGGAACATCACGGCGACAGCATAAATGCGCTTGAAGGGTCCCTATAATAGCTATCGCAATAAAAAATTAAATTAAAAGCAGGAAAAGAAAAAAAACCTGAAAATAAAGAAAATTCAAGGGAACTTCGGTATCCCTACGTGGATGAATGCGAAAGCATTGCAACATCTCGGCCTTGTGATCGTCCAAAGGAGCCAGGTGCATCTACTGACTGGGAAGTCGAAGTCGAAGGCTCGTCCATCGGAGCGCGACAGAATTTATGTAAATCACCCCAGCGACTGAAGAACGAGAAAGCTTTCTATAGTCGAGCGAATATGCTAAAAAGAATGACCGCATGGTTCTTAAGATACTGACTCAATAAATAAAAAAATAAACTTAAAGAAGACGTAAACTGTTGGTAGACATTCATAACGCCCTTCGTCAAAGTGAGAGGGAAGATTGGGCAACACGAACATTTTTTCAACAAGTTATCAATTGAAATAATACAAAATCATTACAAACCCTTCGTTTGTAAGGAGCTTTGGACAATACAAAGATTTCCACATTAAGCTAACAATTAAAAAAATTAAGAGATTTTAAGCTCTTCGTGCCTAAGAAACACATGGCAATACAAACATTCTCACAGTAAGCTAACGATATAATCTTCACAGCCCTTCCACTACTGTCAAGATGGGAGCCAGTGAAGCTGTAACTATGGTGGGTCTACTATAGTGAATATTGCTATAGTGAATTTCTACATATTAACATTACTTGCTTTATTGAGCGTCATCAGCATATTCGTGAAAGAGCAAGGACACCGGTGTCTTGTTTTCGCCCGGCGCGATGGCGAAGTGGTGCGGTTGCTGCGTCAAGTCCGCCCCATCGTCATAGACTTGCGTTTGAGCCACAGCGTTCATGTATCCGCGGCCCACTGCACGGCAACGTCAGGGTACTGACTTAGGATCCTGGAAGATGTGGGTAAACGAGCGTCCGTACCATGGCGAGTCCAAAAGGCAACTGGTAATAACAGCTCTAGCGTGATCTCTACGTCACGAGACAAGGGGGCACAACCATTGGTGGGACCTGCCGCCACCGAGTATCGAGACAATTGTGAATAAGGCATCGGTGGTGACGAGGGCTATAACAATGGGTTATCAATAATCCGTTTTGACACCTGTGCTAAGGCACAAGTGACGGGAAACCACCACGCACGTGAATCCAAACGATCACTTACATGGAGCCGAACGATGCTGATGATAATAGTTTTTTTCTACACGCGGACATGATCCTGGAGGAACTAGCCCTTAACAGATTCGCGGTAAAATCTAAAGACAGATCATAAACTCTCCACCTTTCAAAAATCAATATGATCTACCAAACTCAATACTCAAAGGGTAGAGGTTGTAATAACGAAGCGGCAAAAGGCAGGTTTTATGGGAGGGGATAAATTAAGGTCAGGGGGCTGTGGCAGCTTGAGTAAAGCTGATGCATTATACTGTGATAAAGTTCACTATCCTTTTATACAGAGACTACCGCACAATCGATAATGTGTCTCTACGCACAGTTGATCTCTCAATAAACTCGCATATGGTGTCACTGGGATTCATTTTGTGGGCGAGCTCTCTGTGCCCAAGGAGAACTGCTATGTGATTCAACCGCGCTTGTCGAATTGTTGACCTCAGGTATGTTTTCACGCGACGGAGGCATGAAAATGATCTCTCAGGTGTGCATGACGTGCCTGGGATAGTCAAAGCGGTCTTGGGAAGCTTAGGAACCTCGGGAAAAAGAACTCACACCTGCTCACAGTTACCGCCCGAAAGCATCTAGCTACAACATCCTGAAACGTTTTCAAGAGTGTATTGCGCAGCCTTGCTCTGTCTATGAGCATACTACGGTGAACGTTGAGCCGTTCAGGCTCAATAACTTGCGCGCAGAACTTCAACAGGTGCGTGCTGTCACCATTCCCAGTCATAAACTGTTCAGTTTGTGTCATGTGCTGCCACATTTATAGTGGATACATGTCGTCCAGCGAGGAATCTGTTTCCAATACCTTAGAACCGCTGGCGGTACCTGTCCTCAGCGGAAGGAAATAGTTGAAGTACAGATCCACCATCATGTCGTATTGAAGCATTCCTTTTCTTGCTTGCTTGTTCATCACTTGTGACACTTACCCAATACGGGGTATTGTTGAAGAAGCCGGTGGTTAAAGGTTAAAGTGAGGGGAAGAGAAAAAAACGTAAACGAAAAAGTGAATGAGGGTGAGGTATAACGTTTATAATACTTACGAAACAGATTGACATGGTAGATACAGAAATAAAAATAATTGTAATTATAAACAGCAAAAGTTTTTTGTGGTATTAGAATAATTTCGAACACACAATCAACGATTTAATGAGCTATCCAATTATTGATTTCGAGAATAGCCCTCTTGTGTCAAAGAGGTAGTCGCAAATGGCCAAGCAGATGCTCCTGTGGCTAAAGCCAAATGATGAAGCCCCGAAGGAGGAGATGTTTTGTGAGCTAAAGAAATTCCCAATTTTCGGAATGAAAATTCGACTTTTTTTGCCTTGGCGCAGGAACTTCTTTCTCTTTAACAGTAAATTCCTATTCACGTGTCCCTGGGTGTGTCTCGTTCCATAATCCTTCCTTCCGAAATCCGCCAAGGTTCTCCCTGATGGCCTAGACAGTTTTTTCTGCTTGATCTAATCTCAATGCGGCTTTCTGCAACGCAGTACTTAGTGTGTCTAATGGCAAAAACACGAATGTAAGGAGCTTGAGGATGAAGCATGTGTCGAAGTTTGACAGTGCTTTAAAAAAATCCACTATCTTTGGCTGCGGCGTCGTTCCATTCTTCTGATGCTAGGCCATGAAGAAACGAGATCAGGTGATTATAGTACTTAACAATCGACTTGAGGGATGTTTCTCTTAGCATACACCTTGCGGGACAGAACTTCTGCAAGTTTTAGCTCTCATTGTCTTTCTGAAATGCCTGAAACGTATCTAAACGGTTTGAGCAGCAAGTAACAAAGTTTATAATTTCTGGTGTCATGCTCACGAAATAGCGACACATTTCCACTTCCTGACTCATGTGTGCGCAAGACATTGTACGTACAGTGCTCGCGGCTCCTCCTGTGGTACGAGGGCTTGCACACCTCTGTGCTGCCCTGACATATTTGCAGCGCCAACGCTGCATTGCCCACAGCAGTTGTCAATGCTACGATTAAAATGGCAGAGGATGCCCTTTAAAAGGGGCAAAGGTCTTTCCTTGTTCAACCTTTTCTATTTGCTTCCCAATTACACAAGCAGTTGCTACATTCACCCACCTTTTTACAGCTGCGGTTACGCTCATGACCGCACGGTGCAGATTCGAGGACTCATGACTTTTATATGTTAAAGGAGCTTTCTTCCAGTTAGAAAACCCAATTTTGCACAAACTTCAAGCGAGAGTCCTTTACCCCGGAAGGATTTGGAAGGAAAATGCTCATCTTACAAGCAGTGCGACAGGTGTCACAAAGTACCTTATTCAATGACGCGTCATACAGAAGCCATTTGCACGCATGTTTTCAAGCTGGTTGGTAATTTTGTCCCTATTGTGCTTTAATGTTAGGGACTGGATCCTCACCAGCAATTCGCACGCGTGCGAAGGCAGTGGTTACAGTGGCAGATGTCTAGCCTGTGCCGCTAAGGCAAACCTCTGTCGGTTCAGAAGCGGGCGTTGAAGGTCCCGTGCCGGTGGATTGCGTGTCCCTAAATACCCCCTCCCCCCTCCCCCCCCCTTCCTTTCGAGAGCACACGTGCGGCTCATTCATAAGGGCGCTAGGGGTAAGCAGCTTCGCTGAAAATAACATGAAAAAACGCGCCAACCGTTTCTTCGTGACAACAGTGTCGCAGACTGTACATACACAGAACAAATAGGCCGAGTAAAGTTCAAGGTTCTTCTTTCTTCCCTTCGGTAAACTACCTCGAGGTGAACACTCATTAGGAGTAGGACGTATCACAGACAGACTGACTTCAATAACTCGGGGTTGCCTACTTCGCTGCTTGAAGCCTGACCTAAGAACCAAATAACAAGCAGCACGCCGAGCACGCTCTTACATAAAAACCCCGAAAATTCTAGCCACGGGCGGCGGCGATGAGAAAGGGAGTATAGGCGCCGCAGCACGCGCTAAGTTGCTTTCCCCCCTCCTCTCCACCCCCCCGCGCGGCTCCTTCAAAGAGCTCGAGCCTGCTCGAACCGTCCGTACGCGCGCGCGTTCTGTCCTCAAGGTCGCCGGAAGAGCATGCCCTGGGCCTTGCTCTGGGACGCGCTCGCAGGAGCGCGGGCCTTTGATGATGATGAGGATAGTGAAGCCTCAAATAATGGAGTTCAAGATAATTTTCATCTTCCTGTTTCTCCGGCGGCCGCGCCGAAAACGTCCGGCATTTCCCATAGCGGCTTTGCAGGTCGCTTCCAGCGACCACGTTGACATACCTTTCAGTGAGCAGAGCTAGAGTGACGTCGATCATTCACGACATATGCAGCCGAATATGAATCAATCTGTCCAAAGCCGTACAAAAAAAGACATGATGCCCCCTGTACCCTTCTCTAATCTCCGGGGGGGGGGGGGAGGGTCAGCGGGAAAATTTCGGAGGGGGGGTAGGGAGGGCTCAAGCCTTCTAGCCCCCCCGCAATCGGCGCCTATGATCCTGCGTATTCTTAGAACGCCGTCTCAGAACCATTCATGATGTGTGGTGTTTTATGACGCAAGGGCCAGGTATGGCCAAAGAGCGCCATGAGTCTCAGAACCATTAGTGAAATGCTCAACCTGTGTATCATTTTATATTGTTATGTGCAGCTGATGCCCAAGGTCATTTGCCATATTTTGCCATTCGGGCGAGACTGCTCATTTTATAGTGTCCCTGAGTGGGGGCGCTGGTGTTCAGTGGTTGTAGAAAGCTTCAGAACGCCAGAAAGCTGATCATCGCCACGGACAACCTGACGTCTTCACGGAACAGATTTGAACGATGCGTGACCAAAGAGAAGCCATCAACACTGTGACTTATTTTTGTTTTCTACCTTGCAGATCTACCAGGCCCGATCTACAGCAAGTCGATCCAAGTGGTAAACTGCGACTGCTACTGCTACTGACACGAACGTCGCAAGCTGGTCTACTGTTTCCCACGACCACGGGCGGCTCAATCGCAAGGGCTGGGCACTCCGATTGGAAGCCACGTGCGGGTGAGCGGGCGTACCTTTACTTGGCAGATTCAAGAAATGTTTTACATAGTGAAGGGTCTTTGGGGGAGGAGCAGTATATTTAGGATTGTTGTAAGAGCCCGGATTCCCAAGCAAAAATGGGACAGTCTCCAGAGTCGCTCATTTCACAGATCCACCCCATCGTAGCTAGATACCGCTTTCTGACACGGGTGTTCTGATCACTCTGCTTCGGGTGACTGACAGTCCCACCTCAGTTGCTTGGCCACGGTTGTTACGGCTCGCTTGTAGTCGGCGCAGCCATGTGCTTAGACCGCTTGGGCGTCACCGTTGGCGTACACATCCTGCTGATTTGTCTTCGACCCTGTACGTCTCCCCGCAGGGGCGTCTGCGCCAGCACGCGTTTGGTGTGTTGTGACACCACGGACCCGAGCACACGGGGGTTGGACCCTCCCGCGTTAACCTTGCGTGGCTTAGCCGTGTCCGGGGAAAAGGGGATCCTGGGGTTTGAGCCAATGCTGAGTGCCAGGACCTTTATGGCCCCTCAGTGGAGGCAACACACCCCTTTGGCCTGCGCTTCGCGTAGACGGCACCCCGGACTGACCCACCCGGGGGAAATCGGGAGTTGCCTTTTCCTGTCTCTATCTCCAATCTTCGTCTTTCTCTGTCACTTTCAATCTTTCCCGTTCTCTCTTTATTTTCCTTTTGCTTCCGCCTTCATGGGCAGCAATGCCTTGTGCGTTATATCCAGCCTTGGGTATAGGTATTTGGTTATAGTGGGGATGCACCGCTGGTGTGCACAGAACTGAATAGTTGTGCTGTGTCATCCCCTAGTTGGGCTCCATGGTGGGTGGCGGCCATCCCTGCCTAATATAGCAATCTTATTGGTGGAATCCTATTTCCCTTCACTACCTGATCGCTCCCTCAAGAGGGGGCGCACCGATGAAAGTTTCAAGTTTTCATGCAGCCAAAAGAAACATTCCCAAAGTATCGCGTGATTCACAGTCACCATGAAACTAAGACAGTCCGCATGATATCTCCTTTTGTTGTGGCAAAATCGTTGACAGAATCACTTGACCCAGGCTACAAAGTAACTAAGATGGGAAGCGGCGACCTTCTTCTTGAAGTTCGTGACAAGACCCAGTACAGCAAATTGTCAAAACTTAGTGTTTTTGGAGACATTCTGTATCAGTAGGGCCACACAGATCCTTGAACACTGTCCGCGGTGTCGTCTTTGAAGATGACCTACTCGATCTTAGTGAGAGCGGGCTACTTGAAGGGTGGCAAGATCAGAATGCAGTCAAAGTCCAAAGAATAACCATCAGACGCGACGATAAGCAAATCCCGACTAAACATATAATCATTACCTTTGGAACAAGTAACCTACCCGACTCAATAGAAACTGGACACTGCAAACTCCGTGTACGGCCATGCATCCCGAATCCGCGCCGATGCTTCAAGTGTCAGCGTTTCGGGCATGGTTCGCAAACCTGCCGAGGGCGCACAACTGGTGCAAAATGTGCATCCAATGAGCACTTATCTGACGCCTGTACTTTCACCACCCACTGTGCTAACTGTGGCGGAGATCACCCCGCTTACTCCCTCCCGTTCATGCCCGTCTTGGAAAAAAGAAAAGCAAATCATTGAACTCAAAATCAAATTTAACCTATCGATCCAAGAGGCACGCAAACGCTTGTCTATGCACAACCAGTCTACTCCGTCCTACAGCGATGTGGCGCGCCGGGGGGCAGCTTCACATCATTCGGAGGCCACCCAAGTCACACGGAGTGTCACAGCGGTCACGCCATCAGCCCACCTGGCTGGAGCAGCCAGTGCTGCTCCACCCCCTGCCAAGGAGGGCCAGCATACCCGTGGGTCTGCCGGACCCAGGGCCACTGCCCGTGCAGATAGGCCCGAAAACCCCGCGAACGTGTCCGCTTAGCGAGTACTATCCACCGCCTCAGACAAGGTGATGGATACAAGCAAAACACCGGCGTCTCAGACGCCCAAAGAACGGCGCAGCACTCTCGAGCGAGCCAGGAAGAAAGGCGAAACCCCCATCACGGGGCCTGGAAAGGCCTTGTGAACTTTTATCTTTCTTGACACACATCACTACTTTTCCATTATGGATACCCAAGTATTACAATGGAACGTGAAAGGACTTCTCCGCAATCTTGACGATGATAAAGAACTCCTCCGCAAATTCCATCCAAAGGTGATGTGTGTACAAGAAGCATGCCTAAAATTAACACAGACGAACTTTCTAATGCAATATGTCACTTTCCGCAAAGACCGCGACGACGCTCTCGCCTCGTCGGGGGGTGTGGCCGTAATTGTTGATAAGGACGTTGCATGTCAGCAATTAAGCCTCCGAACGTCCCTTGAGGCAGTTGCTGCCCGAGCAGTGTTGTTTGGGAAGCTAGTCACAATTAGCTCCATCTACATCCCCCCTTCCTACAGCTCTCCAGAACACAGTTTCAGAGCTTCATCGATGAACTTCCTCCGCCATACATAGTCGTTGGTGATTTTAACGCTCATAGCCCCCTGTGGGGCGACTCTCGTTGCGATGCGCGAAGGCGCCTTATAGAAAATTTTGTTTTCTTCAGGTGAATTGAACAAGAAAGAACCTACGTACTACAGTATTACACATACCACATACTCGTCCATAGACTTAAGCATAGTGTCGAGCACACTAATGCCATACCAGGAGTGGTCCGTTCTCAAGAACCCACATAGTAACGACCACTTCCCAATTATGTTAGACTCAACGAAACGAAATGGATGCCTGTCACAATCTCCTCGATGGAACGTGGACTCGGCGAACTGGGAACTGTTCCGAGAGCTCACACACTTAGGTCGTGATGACATTGTTGCTCTTAACGTAGACGACGCCGTAGCATGTCTAACTGGTTTTATTATTGACGCTGCTGCGAAATATATTAAACAAACCAACAGATTGGCTAAGAAGTGCCGCAATCCTTGGTGGAAAGAAGAATGTCGCAAAGCGCGCTAAAATTTAAACAAAGCTTGGGGATTGCTTCAGAATTCTCCTACTGCCGAAAACCTTATTAATTTCAAACCGGTTAAATCGCAAGGCAGAGGGACAAGTCGACGTGCACAGAGAGAGAGAGAGTTAGGGGAGGTACATTTCTGGTATAAATTCTTACACAGACGAAGCAAAGGTATGGAATAGGGTGCATAAATTAAAGGGTCGTGAGACAAACACGGTGCCCTTAGTGAGTACCCAAGGAGATGGCCTGGAGGATCAGGCAGATTGTCTGGGCGAACAATTTAGATATGTCTCCAGTGCATCTCATTACACAGAAACATTTCTGAGGTTCAAAGAGCGCGCAGAGCGACAGTCCCTCGATCGGAAATGTGCCCGAAATGAACATTATAAGCGCCCGTTTAGTTTAGCTGAACCTAAAGCTTCTCCTACTTGTTGCAACGGCTCGGCACCAGGTGCTGACCGTATCATGTATGAAATGATCAAGCACCTACACCCTGAAACACAAAAGACACTCCTCTCTATTTTTAATGTCATGTAGGCTGCTGGCCACATTCCATCTTCTTGGAACGAAGCTATAGTAATCCCCATGCTTAAACAGGGCAAGGACCCGTCCTTACCTAGTAGCTACAGACCCATTGCTTTGACAAGCTGTCTGGGCAAGCTCTTCGAAAACATGAATAACCGACGCATAATCTGTCTCCTAGAAAGCAACGGAATACTAGATCCCTACCAATGTGGCTTCCGAGAAGGTAGGTCAACTACAGACCATCTTGTCCGCATTGAGGCAATCATAAGGGATGCCTTTATACAGAGACAGTTTTTTCTCGCAGTATTTCTTGACTTAAAGAAAGCGTATGACACCACGTGGCGCTTTGGTACTATCCGAGACCTCTCCACTATGGGTGTCCGCGGGAATATGTTGAGTACTATCGAAATATACCTTTCTAACCGTACCTTTCGTGTAAGGGTGGGCCAGGCATTGTCGAGTTCTTTCACCCAGGAAACTGGTGTCCCTGCAAGGCGGTGTGCTTAGCTGTACACCGTTTATTGTGAAAATGAATTCTCTACGCACGGCTATTCCACGATGTTCTACTCTGTATATGTAGATGATGTGCAGATTGGTTTTAAATCGTGCAACTTTGCTGTCTGCGAACGCCATGTCCAGCACGGCTGAAATAAAGTGGCTAAAGGGGCTGATGAAAACGGTTTTGGGTTGAGCCCACAGAAAAGCACATGCGTCCTTTTTACCAATAAGATGAATAGTGCCAGACCCTGCTATTGAGCTTTCTGGTACCACGTTACCTGTAAGCGCAGAGCACAAGTTTCTCGGCACCATATTGGACTCGAGACTCACATTTGTTCCGCCCATCAAATACTTGAAGGTTACGTGCCTGAAAACAATGAACTTATTGAAGCTGCTGTCGCGCACAACATGGGGCAGTGACAGGAAATGCACTTTGAACTAGGACAGGTGCCTTGTCGGCTCACGAGTTGACTACGGCGCGATAGTGTAATAGTCTGCTGCACCCAGTGCTTTAAAGATGTTGGATCCTGTTCACCATTTAGGAATCCGCCTCACGACCGGGGCCTTCGGGACAAGCCCCGTACAAAGCCTTTATGTAAAAGCAAACATGTGGTCGCTCCGCCTTCAGAGGTCTTATGCCATTTTTACATATTTCCTGAAAACAAGTTCAAACCATACACATCCTACCTATTCTACCATAAACAATACGACATGCGCCACACTATTTAATGACCGACCAACAGCGAAGCAGCCATTCTCGCTATGTGTGAAAAGCTCACTGAAGAAATGGGTGCTCCACTACTTGAACATCGCCTAATGCCTCCAGCGAAGCTGCTACCGCCGTGACAGTGACAGCTGGTTGGCTGTGACACATCGTTTATTGAAATTACAAAACACGCGCCAGATGCACACCTTCAAATGCACTTTTTATAACTAAAGTCAAAGTACTCTTGCCCTGAATTTTACAAAAACACATCAAAGTCCCACGCTGGCGTTTCCTAGGCGGCAGTCGGCCGGTCCTTCTCGGAATCCGATGTACTTCATCCTCAAACAAGTATATTTACGGCAGAGGCCTATGCAGTACTATCCGCAGTGAAACACATTCATACACTGAAACTCCAAAAGGCTGTAATATTTACCGACTCTCTAAGCGTTGTTAAAGCGTTAATGATGCCGCAAGAACATACACACTCTGTAATTATCAACCTCTACTCACTTATCTGCTCTCTTTATGCATCTAAACAACAAATCATAATATCCTGGGTGCCTGGGCATAGAGGCATCGAGGGTAATGTTCTTGCCGACCAAATGGCCACGTCAATAACATCACACGCTGTTAATCCTACAGCTGCTGTACCTGTAACAGATTTGAAATCTTTCTTGCGTAAGAAACTGCGAATCCACTGGTAACGCTTGTGGGATGCGGAAACAAATGACAAGCTCCACTTGATTAAGCCACAGTTAGGTTTTTGGCTCTCTGCATCGAAAACACGGCAAACTGATGTCCTATTCTGTCGTCTCAGAATAGGACACACATATGGTACTCACAATTTTCTATTGAATGGTAATGATCCTCCAACCTGTGATAGATGTGGCGAGAGGCTCACCGTCCTCCATGTCCTCCTGGAGTGTCGGGAAGCCGAGAGAGAGAGAGGAAGAAACACTTTCCTCTCGCATACCTGCTATTGTGTTCCTCTCCATCCCGCTATGTTTCTTGGTAAACAACCGCTTTTTAATACCAAAGCAGTCCTCGCTTTTTTGAACGATGCCGTCTTACATGTTATCAGCCAAATAAATGCGTAGCGCATCCTCTCTCCAGAGGCAGAGGATGCCGCTGTGATAGTAGATCGGTATAGTACATGCCTCCAGGCCCTTGTGCGCATGGTTCAAGGGCTCTGTTTAGGCAGTAGTGCTTCTCGCCAATTCCTGCATCTTAAATATTTTAAATATCGTGTCATTCTTTCTCAATGCATTCTTCAGTTCATAGTACACCTCATTAGTCATTGCCATGATTTTAGTACATGTATATTTTACGCACTTTACAGCGATTATTTTAGGCCCCTTTACAGCCACGCCTCATCTACTTCTCAGAATTCATCGCTCCACTGCAAATTCACAAACGGTGGCATGGCGCTCTTTGGCCATCACCTGCCCTTGCGCCATAAAACACCACACGTCATCATCATCATCAACCCTGTACGTCTATAGTGAGGACAAATCAAGACAAAAGCCGGAACAGAAGTCGACATTCCGCGCGAGCGGCCATACGACCGCGGTTGGTATCTTGATAGTACAGCATGGCGAAGATGTTGATGTACTTAGGTAGGGCGACAGTTAACAGTAACTTTAAATTAGATTTAATTTCATTCGCTCGGCGGGATAAGAACTTGTCATTAAAGAAAAAGTTTCCGTCTTTAAATAATTTCCTGACATAACCTCAGCACCGATCCGCCGGTGTGACGTGACGGGATTCAAAGTATTCCGTCCCGTGCACACGCCCGTTTTTCGCAGGAAAAAGTTCTCTAAACTTGCTGTATTGCGAATTTGGTGCCGTGTGAACACTGCATAGTTTATTGATTTATTTATTTATTGATTCATAATACCTTGCATAATACCTTCGTCCTGCAGTGGACATAAATATAGGCTGATGATGGTGAATACCCTGCAGGCCCAATGACAGGCATTGACTAAGGGGGGTAACAGTTTGAACAGAAGAAAAAAATTGTTAGCATAAAAAAAGGTTACGAAACAAAAGTTACAAAAAGTACAGTGGAACATCATTATGCAGTGTTATCAAAGTGCGTATTCAGGTTATCATGAAATGTTTCGCGGTTTGACATGGATGCGATGCGGTCTGGAGGTTCTAATGACTGAAGTGCAATGTATTTTTTTATTCGGGTAATGCTTGAAGGATGGTCGTACTTATGCGAGATGGGTCTAGCTGCTCTATTCTGAACAGCTTCTAACATGCTCATAAGGTAATCCTGATATGGTGACCATATGGACGATGCAAATTCTTGTTGCAGACGAACATAGGTTGCGTATGCTAATTTACGTACGTTAGGAGGTGCATTACGCAAGTTTCTACGCAGATAACCGAGGGACCTAGAAGCTTTAGAAGCCACGCCTGCTACATACGTAGCCCCTGCAAGGCCGGGTGTAAGGTGGACACCAAGGTATGTGTAAGAATGGATATTAGTAATTATGGTAGTATTAATCGAAAAGTGAAACACCGAGTTAGTGCGTTTACGGCCAAATGAAATTAACGTGCGTTTAGAGGCGTTAAGAGATATCTGCCACGTGTTACACCAACTATAAGTAAAGTTGAGGTCATTTTAGAGACTGGTCATCAAAACATTTTATAGGGCTAATTGAGGATGATATGTTGGAGGCTAAGTGAATAATGTATATTAATGGGAGTAATGAACCAAGGACGCTGCCTTCAGGAACACCGGACCTGACGTTGCAAGGTTAGATGAAAAGGTATTACCTACTGTAAATAGCTGACGCATAGACGGGAAGTTACGAAGCCAGGATAGTGTTAATGAATCTAAACAAAGGCAGACAACTTGGAAATCAAAGGGCAATGGGGCACAGTATCGAAAGCTTTCAAGAAATCAAGGAAAATGCAGTCAGTTTGGTCATTAGCGTTCATGTTAAAGTGAAGGTCAGTCGTGAATTCAAATAACTGCGTGTCACATGAGTAGCCTTTCCTGAAACCATGCTGATTAGAAAAGAAAATAGCTTTGGATTACAGGTGAGTGTAGACATGAGAAGTTATGACATTCTCAAGTAATTTGCAGAATATGCATGTTAGCGAAATAGGATGATAATTATAAGCTCTCATCCGGTAAACAAATAAATTGCGGGAGAGCATGCTATCGGAGCAAGCTGTGAACGAGCCTGTGAAGCAAGCTGTGAAGTCGCGGCAAGCTGTGAACGAGCCTAAAGAAGCATCGCGACGCTTATTTTATTTTAGTATTTCTTTCTTTCTTGAAAACCAAGCCTATTCTCAAAGTAATAGTGTCCGCTTTGCTTTAGGTGCACAATTTACTGCATAGCTTAGCCTAATTCTTTTTTTCGGTGCCCTCTTAACCTTTCAACTGTGAAATAATATCTGCACAAAGTAGAAGTTTGCGCATGAAATGCCCACTGACAAAATATGTGATTTTATTTCTTCGTAATGTTTGATGGTAAGGGCATTACAAACAACCATTGCATACAACTTGTTTGCAGCATGATGTCGTGCTTCTAGCGAAGCGTTTTTACGGGAACGCACGATTTTATGCAATTTCGAAATTCCAACGTTTTACAACAACGACAGTACCTAAGTCGTTAGTTTGCATCATTACTGGCGTCCCTGTTATTCCGCTGTATTCGTCACACCTTCATAGTAATCATTCTTCCGTCGTCGCACACAACAATTCGTAAGACAGAGTTTGCCGCACGATGGATAGTTGCAGCGGTCAACATTGTAAGATCGAGGGGGAGTCAAGCGTCATGTTTCAGAATTTTGCGCATAACATTCCTACTGAGAACGTATGGGAATTTTTTATGAGTAATGCTAGGCGGACTACTTATCGCTTACAGGTCGAAGGCGAAAAGAGTTAGTCGGATCCAACTACATTTCTTGTTGGACCACTTATCGTCACAGTATTCAATTGCCTATTGATCATCAGTGAATTCCCCTTTGGAACGGAGCAATGACATATGCAACGGCGCCAATATACTACTTGAATACTTAGGCATATTTATTATCAGTTACATAATTCTGATTATTTGTCTGTAGTAGGCGCATGATTGCATCAACAACATAAAAGTGTTTTCCGAGCGTGAAAGAAGCGCGCGAATACACGCAAAGTGCCTCGAGCGGCCAGTCGCGCGGCAATTTTGCGTCTATTCGCGCGCTTCCTTCATTCTCAGAAAAACACTATTGTGTAGCATGCATTGAGCAACAGAAAGCTGTATTGGGAGTTTGTCGCTCTACCGTTTTCTCATTGACACTTTTCATCTAATTATATTTGTGCAGTTCATTAATTAAGACTAATTATGCAATTAGGCGGAATGCAAAACAATAATATAAGTATCTCCAAGCGAAGGCAAACAACATTACCTTGGTTCTGTCGTGTCATTTCCATATTTTTAAATCTTATGAAAGTTGGGACACCCTGTATATTGATAGAGCACTTTTCGCCAAGGCCTGCCAACAGCCACTCCGCCAGCCGTTCGAAAATTTTCATCCAAGCTGTTCTTTGCATATATATGTATATATTGATAATATACATACCCACCGATCGACCAAACAGCCGACGGGAAACCGCGGTGGTCTAGACAAACAGAGCTTCAATTTAAAAAATCAAACATGGCGCGCATTTTTATGGTGACGCAACAGAGCAGAGCGTAAAAATCAAACCAAAAATTCCAATGGCAAACATTTGAAATATATTTCGACTGACTTCCAGAACATAATACAAAACATTAAAATACAATCGTTTTTCGTACATATTGTTTTGAATGGCGAATGAGGCCCATCTCAAGTAGTATATTCACTTATGTTTCTTGTAGCCTCGGTCGCACGTGCGGGCCCTTTCTAGCCTCGCTGCCAGAAGGCCTCCAAGTGCTGCCGGCAGCTTTGTCCGTCACCATTTAAGCGCGCGCGATGGCCGGGTCTCGCCGGAAATCGACATGGTCCAGTTTGGCCCGAAGTGGCGGGAACTGGGCCGCCTGTCCAGCCAACTGGCGACGCAAGGTTGTCGGCGCACCTCGCACTTGTGGCCACAGAAGTTGCTGCACAAGTCAGCCCGTGTGGCGCGGCTGCTAGAGGCGACGCAGTCGCAGCGCCGCCGACTTTTCGCCTTCGCATCTTCGCGCGCCACCGTCGGTCGAGACTCAAAACCAGCTAAAGCTCTCGACCGTCACTGTACCTCGGCCAGAGAAGCTGCCGGCGAAGCACAACGCGTAGAACCACGAGCGACGCCGATGCTTCGGAATCCCGGTGACGGTGGGCAGGCGGCGTCGCTCGGGGATAGGCAGGTCCTCGGCGGCTGCTTCCGACAAGCATCCTCGTTTGGCGGTACAGGTACCTCGATGGTGGTTGAAGCGTCGGCGTCGGTCGGCGGGGCTTGTTCTCCCACCTTTCTGATCTTCCACGTGGTCTTCATCCACGGACACCTCGGCCGACGCCGGAATCACCTCGAAGAAGCCTATAGCGGCCCCAGTTGTTTTAGGTGTCGGCGACGTCTTCGGAAGTCGGCGCCGGCGTTTCTGGCGTTCGCTTGGCATCGGGGGCCAGTTGTGCTCATCCGGAGTCGTCATTGAGGCGGTGGGAGCCGGCTGCCGATACGTCCACTCCCGTCTTTCCTGGCGGACGGCGTCTCCCTAGCTGGCAGTCACGCCTGGCGACGGGAATAATTGTTTTCCCGCTGCGTTCGGGTGCGATCTTGCTCGTTGCGTTCTTGAGACGTTCGTCGTCGACCGCTTTCCTTCTCGGAGACCGGCGGGAGCGCAGCACGAAATGGAACGACCATCGACGTGCCTCGTGTGCGCGCGCCAACGAGGCTTCATGCACGTGCGCGCGCATACGGTTGCTTGCTTGTTCGTTCAATTGTGGCGCGCTTACCCACTACGGTGGCTCAAGAAGCCGGCGGGTAAAGGTAAATTATAAGGTGTGTGGGAGAGAGAAAACTTAAACGAATGAGCAAGTCAGGGTGGGGTAGCACGTTTATGATACTTAGAAAATATTTGCTGGGTACGCGCAAAACCGCAAAGAACTTTTCATTTTATTTTATTGCGTAGCAATATTTGGATAGGTACCGGCGCTCATTTTCTTCTCCGTTCGATTCGTCCTACACTTTCGTGTCCCCGAAAGCCGGAAACGTTATCTATAGGCCTGAACAGGTGAATTTCTGTGAATACACAAAGCTTTGTACACTTAGCAACACACACTTGCCGGCGCACAAACCTCTAACGCGATATTTTGTCGGAAAGCTACCAGGTGCCGACACACATCCCCCCAAAGCCCGAACTATAGAGTTTCATCCAATTATTATTGTAGAAAACTCTATGGCCGGAACTATTGTTAGAATTTTCTGGACAAGCGACCGGCGCACTCGACATCGGGGGACCTGCGTAGCATCAGAGGCCATAAAATAACCTTTTCTGGGCGAGATCAAAGCTTGTATTACTTTGAATATGAAAATTCTGTGACTACGCTGCGCCGTAAGAAAGTGGTCTGTGACAAAGAATGGAGACGTCACAATCAGGCAAGGGAAAGTAAACGAAACGCAGCCTTTGTGAAGGCGCAGTTAGAACGCAGGCGAGAGTTTGCGCGGGCAAGGTACGCGCGGAAAACACAAGAAACGTGCGAATTGCGTCTGCAGCAACAGAAAGAAGCCTCTGAAGAGCACGCGTTGGAACACAGGCGGGCGCATCTACGGGCAAATTATGCGGGAGAGAAGCACTTTAGAGTTTATTTATTGTACCAAACAAGATTGGTGGTAAAAACGAGTTTACTCGGGAGATTGTCATAGTGCGCGTGGTATTCTTTAGAGTTTCTTATCCCTTAAAATACGGCAGTCTTTGTTTCGAGGGTAGAGTGTAAGCTCTATACTTCACTGCTGGAAAAGAGTTGTAAACGAGTGATTGCATTTTTGCTAGAGTAGATGCTGCATCTGCGCTACCATGACTCTCTTATTCTTTAGAGCGCAGTCAAATGTCAGCGCTCGCTCTCTTCAACGTGTCTTGTTTGAGTCTTGTTCCGCTCTTATTAAGTTAATTGCTCAAATAAAGTCACATTACGGAATCTTGGCATGCTGACAGGAATTTGAAAAGACGCTCAACGTGATCGCGTATTCCACGCCTGCAGCATTAGCGGTTGGAACTGTTGCAGTTATTGAGCGCCCTTTCAAGGCTGAAGCTCGTCGTCAAAAAATCCGTGGACACCTAAGCACTTATGAGGTGTGAATGCGAAATCATTAGAAATCATTAATGTCCAATTGAACGCCGCCGAGCGGTCCTTCGAGTGTGGCTCTACGAGTAATGTTTCCGAGTTTTGTGGTTGGGTGCGTTTTTATCGAGTTTCGCCGATCCGCTGCTGTCTCATTGCATTGGATCGACGCATCTGCGCTTCGCATTTCCGTGCCAATAGGCGCTCGCGTTTTGAGCCACACTTACCTGCACATCGAAGACGTTCCGCGTCGCGTCGCCGTAGCTGCTATGTCGAGGCGCGCTGGGTACGTGGCATGGTTAAAGCCGCTTTAGTTGTACCTGAGTAACTAAAGCGTGCTAGGTGACTATTTCTCACCGCCCCGTTTCAAAGGAGACGCCAATAAATTACCATCATCATCATCATGTAGAAAGCCTCAGAACGCTAGAAAGCTGATCGTCGCGTGACCAAAGAGCAGCCATCATCAACACTGCGGCTTATTGTTGTTTTCTACTTTGCAGCGCTACGAGGCCCCTTCTACAGCAAGTCGATCCATCCGGGTAGAGGACTGCGACTGCGACTGACACGAGCGCCGCGAGCTGCAGGTCTCCTGTTCCCGCGAGCACGGACAGCTCAATCGCAAGGGCTGCGCACGCCGACTGGGCGCAGCATGCAAGTGAGCGGGCGTGCCTTTAATTGGTTAGTTCGAGAAACGTTTTATACATGAAGGCGAAAGGCCTTAAATATTTCATCGGACGGTGGCCTTGAAAAGGCGGCGGCTTGCGGTACAGAAAGTCATGTGATCTCGCCTCGCGCGGAAGCGCGCTCGTGCCACTGCTCGCGCGTTCGCCGTCGTCGTCTTCCACAGCTGGCTCCGATGCAGCTGATATTGCAAGAAAAAGGGGGCGAAGTTAATTATGATAGAGTTAATTCAGGCACTCGAACCCACTACCTTTGGTGAGAGTCGCACCCCCGACCGTGGGTGTTAATTAGGGCGAAGTTAAATAAGGCACAGTTAATTAAGGTAGCTTCAATTAAGGCACTCGAACCCACGACCTTTGGTGGGAGAAAACAAGTAAGAAGTAACAACGCATTCGTATGAGAATGTCAAGTAAGTTAATAAATGTCCCTCCTTGGCGTGTGCTAAAGTGACTGTCAAATGCGCTGAAGTGACTGTCAAACATCGGTTTCTTGGCCTCAGTTTCTTGTCAAGGGTCGCTTGCAGTCGGGGCAGGTGTAGCCTAGTCTCCAGCGTGCTTGTGCGTTGACTCTGGCGTGCACATCTTGGTGATTTGCATTTATCCGCACACGTCTCTGGTGAGTGCAAATTTAGACTAAAGCCGAAACAGAAGTCCACGTTCGCTGCGAGTAGAACGAGCAACAGTAGCTAAGTCGTCAGTTACCATCATTATTGGCGTCGCCGTTATTCCACTGTCTTCGTTACACCTTTAAAGTCGTAATTATTCCATCGTGACAGACAATACTTCGTAAGTCATTGTTGCAGTATCTTTACGAAACGGGCCTGCATGCTTATGGAGGCCCGTTCATTATATATCTTATATTAAACGGGCCTGCGTCTATCTTGCATCTGATATCTTATTTAGCTTCATTATGACGTTATGCCGCTTGGCAGCGCAAGCGAAAAAAAAAGCCAATATATTTTTTTTTATTTTTGGTCTAACGTTTGATGGTAGAGGCATTGCAATCATTCCTGGCGGCACGATGTCGTGCTTCTAGCCGAGCATTTTTACGACGATGCACAATTTTATGTCTGTTTCAAATTGCATCACTTTACAATGACAGTAGCTAAGTCGTCAGTCATAATCATTATTGTCGTCGCCGTTATTCCGCTGCCTTCGTCACACCTTCATAGTCGTAATTATTTCATCGCAGCACCCAATAGTTCGTAAGACCGAAGTTTGTCGTACGATGGACAGTTCAAGTCGTCAACGGTGATAGATCAAGAGGGGTCTTCGGAGTCAAGCTTCATGTTTCAGAATTGTGCGCATAGTATGCCGACTGTGAACATACGTGATTTTTTTGTTTTATAAGTAATGCTGGGCGTATACTACGTATCGCATACAAGTCGAAGGCGAAGACAGTTTGTTGACTCCAGCGGCATCATTATATTTGCTTGGGTGATGATCGTCAACCATTCCCCTTTTGAACGGGGCAGCGGCAGATATCACAGCGCCAACATACTTTTCATGCACACTCACCAGGAACGAGGCGCCAACGCCAGGACAAATTCCAAAGCCGACTTATCAGTTTGTCACTTTATCAGACAAGCAGTGCAGAGGATAAGCGGTAGACTTTATTTTATTGAAAAGATTTCATACAAAAGATGTAGCCATTTTTAATATCAAATGCAACAAAAGAGCAAAAATAGGTAAATTGTAATGCAAAAAGATGAAGACAAGCAGTGCATAGGATAAGCGATAGACTTTCTTTTATTGAAAAAGATGTCACACAAGTGCAAGTATACCACCAGCAGTGGGTACCAAAGTTTCAAAAGTAGGTGAGTGGCAAAACTAAACAAAAATGCTACAATCAGATTCAAATGTAAAATGGCATCCATACAAGAACAGCATGGCACCCCACACTCACCTCCCCATAAAACAACTGCAAGAAGAACAAAAGCATAACACATGTAAGACATGACTTAGTGGCGTCGGAACTTTATTTTCACTGGGGAGCGAAAAAAGAACACACACTACCAAGACATCATCATAATTTATTCTCCTTGAGTGCCCAACATTTACTAAATAACCACAATCAACACACAGACATAAAGGCAATATTATAAACAAACTACAATTTTGGTTTACTAACTGCCGCAAATAATTAAAAACGGAGTACCTGAACTGTATGTATTGGGCGACGTTTTGTAAAGTTTTTGTTACCGATATTCTATAGATTTCGCCAGACTCTCTTTATATACAGTGATCATTTGACGCGATTCCGTTTACCCGCGTAAACGAGGTTGTCAAGGAAACTAAACTTAAGAGAGCTGGCAGTGAGAAATATATAAATCAATGACATGGTAAACCCGTTGTTCAGGTAGCGTTGGGAGCAACAGCAAACTAGAGTACACATACGAAAACACGTGTATGGATATAAGTGTAGAAAAGATGAAAGTAAACCAGTCCGACAGCTTTATACTTGTGCTATCTTCGGTGCCATAATCTACTTCAGCAGCGACAACAACATATTTCAAGCTATAGCCAAAATATGGAATACTATGACACATCAGAAAATAACTTAAATTTCAACGGCGTGAGACATTGCTAGCCAGGAGGAACAAACAACGAAAAATCGTAAACGTGCCCAAGAAAATTACATGTGCATACTCGTCGTAGACTCACAATAAAATTGCAGAAATAATGTGTATTATTTGATATGTCAATGGGAAAAGAGGGACTAAACGACCCATGCGAAACCGTGGCGGCCTAGACAATTCGAGCTTCAATTTAAAAACGCAAACATGGTGCGCATGTTCACGGCAACACAACATAGAGTGGAAAAAACAAACCAGAAATTCGAATGGCACACATTTCAAATATATTTCTGTGGCATTCCAGAAAATAATACGAAACAGAAGAATACTATTGCTTTTCGTTCACGTAGTTAACAATGATCAATGAGGTCCGTCCCAGGCACTATGCACTTAATGTTATTGTTGCCTCGGTCGCCGTTGCTGGGCCTTTCCCTCCGGCTTGACCGTGAGGACGCCTCCAAGTGCTGCCGGCAGCTTTCCCCGTCACCATTTAAGGGCACGCGATGGCCGGGTCTCGCCGGAACTCGAAACGGTCCAGCTTGACCAGGAGTTGCGGGAACGGGGCCGCCTGTCCAGCCAACCGGCGACGCACTGCTGTCGGCGCGTCCCGCATTTGTGGCCGATGTCGTCCGCAGATGTCATCCCGTGCGGCGCGGCTGCTGGAGGCAGTGCAGTCGCGGCGCCGCCGACTTTTCGCCTTCGCGTCTCCACGCCTCACCGTCGCTCGAGCCCCGGAACCAGCTAGAGCCTCGGCTCTCAACCGTCACCGTACCTGGACCAGAGGAGCTGCCGGAGGCGAAGAACGCGTAGAACAACGAACGAAGCCGATGCTTCGCAATCCCGGTGACGGTGGGCAGGCGGCGTCGCTCGGGGATAGGCACGTCCTCGACGGCTGCTTCCGGCAAACGTCCTCGTTTGCTGGTTCCTCGACGGGGGCCGGAGAGTCGGCAGCGGTCGACGGGGCTTGTTCTGCCACACTTCCCATTTTCGTCTTCGTCTTCGGACACCTCGGATGACGCCGCAGGTGCGCCAACGAAGCACATAGCCGCCCTGGTTAGTTTCGGTATCTGCGACGTCTTCGGAAGTCGGCGCCGGCGTTCCTGGCGTTCGCTTGGCTCCGGGCGACTGTTGTGCTGCTCTGGAGCCGTCATCAAGGTGGTGCCGATTTGTCCCCTCCGGTCTTCTCTGGCGGACGCTGGCAGTCACGCCTGGCGACGGGTATAATTCGTTTCCAGCTGCGTTCGAGTGCGATCTTGCTCGCTGCGTTCTTGAGAGGACCGCCGTCGACAGCTTGCCTTCTCGGAGACCGCCCGGAGCGCAGCACGAAATGGAACGGCCGTTGACGTGCCTCGTGTCCGCGTGCCAACGAAGTCTCGCGCACGTGCACAAGCTTGCTTGCTTGTTCCTTTCTTTGTGGTGCTTATCCACTACAGGGGGTTGGCCAAGAAGCCTGCGTTTAAAGTGATTGGGAAGAGAGGAAAACTTAGAAGGAAAAGCAAGTCAGGGTGGCGTAGCGCGTTCATGATAATTAGAAAATAGGTGTGGGCAACACCGCCAAGCACTTTGATTTTCCTTTATTGTGTAGCATGCTCTGAATAGGTGCCCGGGCTCATTTTCTTCTTCGTTTCGTGTCCTACCGTAGCCTTATCTATAAACCTGAATAGCTGCATTTCTGTGAATACACAAACCGTTTCACGCTTTCCACCACCCACTTGCCGGCGCACGAAACTCCGACGCGCATTTCGTCAAAAAGCAGCCAGGTGCCGACAAACATACGTCCAAAGCCCGACCTGCATCAAGGTCAGGTATATCTTGCATATTGCCACGCGCCTTCAAAGGGGGCTGACGACGTTTATTGAGAGCAGCTGGGCTCTGGAGAAAACGGCGGCAAAAATGAACTATCGAGCGGGGCGGTTGATTATGATGATGATATCCTCAGCACATGGCCCGTACCCACTCCGGGGGATTGGCCAAGAATTGGGCACCTGAACTTTTAGATACGGTTTTTGAATGTACTGTTACAGTGCAATTTAGTAATCAGAACAGACAGAATAATTTTGCTGTACTGCACTTTTTATAATATAAATGTCATGCTATATCTCTAATTATAAAAGTATGGATTTAAAATTTTATTCGTTTTGTTGATTTAATGAAACCACAAACGGCATCAAACACGTCCCTGTGGCTAAAGCCGAACACCGAGGCACCGAAAGAGAGTACTATTTCTGATGTTAAATTTACCCCTAATTTAGCGAGCGGAATTTCAAGAAGTCTTTTTCTTTGTAATTTATACCGACGACATATTAAAAAGTAGTGTTCTACGGTTTCTATTTCTAGACAGAAAGGACACAGCGGCGATATCGCCAGACGAGCCCTGTGTAAATATAGGTTGAATGGTGGGACACGGCAGCGTAATTTCGTGATTATTACTTCCGATTGTCTTGATGGACACCAATGTATTTTCCACGGAAATTTTAGGTGCTGAAATTCGGTCCATGATGTTATTGTTTCAATTATATCTCTACGAATTGAAAAATTCCGATATCTGATCGCGGTTATTTGTGCCACCACTGGAAGGACCGATATTATTGGTCCATTCAGGGATGCTCGCGCTAATGAATCGGTCATTTCATTTAAATGTAATCCGCAGTGTCCTGGTACCCATAATAATTTTACAAGATTCAGCTGGGGGGGGGGGGGGGAACTAATGTTAGAAACGTCTTTAGAGCCGGCGAATTTGTTGAAGCTGTAAGCGCAGAGCAGACAGAAAGGGAATCTGTTATAATTACCGCGCTGGATTCATGTACAGGGAATTTACGCAGCGCAAGCATCATTGCTAAGGGCTGAGCTTCAAATACGGGAGTAAAATCTGGCAGTCTCAAGGAGAATGACCAGCCAAGCGACATCGAGAAAACGCATACGCCGGCCTTATCGTCGTTCACAGAAGCGTCAGTGGCTATTATGTTAATTGTGTGTACGTGAGCAAGGTAATCTTGCAATATATTATGTAATAACCTAACTGAATGAAACGTAAGGTTCTGTGCGAAAATTTCATCGAATTCAATCTTTAAATTCTGATTTGAGTCATATGATGGAATAACGTCTCGAATTTTTATATTTAAACTGTCTAATTGTTTTTGTACAAAAATAATCTGTGGGGTGTGAAAACGTGGCCAATGAGCTAGAAAGAAGGAGTTTGGATCGTTTATAAATACATACTCGGATCGTCTAATTCAAAAACTGTAAAATTTTATAAATGTTTGTATCGTTAAGATGCGGAATCTGCAGGGCAATGTTGGTAGGCGCGCTTCCTGATAAAGAACATTGTTTGCTACAAACCTAGGGAGTCCCAGGCACAGGCGCAGGGCTTCACGCTCCAAAAGGACCAGAGGCTTAGTTTTATAAGCAGGGCTTCCTGAGAATAATACACAGTCGAATTCCAATATTGGACGCATGTACATTTTCTATATCATTATGAGAACGTCCCTGCGTAGCCCATACTTTCGGCTGCTCAGTCTGCGTAGTAAACCTAAAGCAGGCTGTGCCTTAGATGCTACATTTTCTATATGTGGACTCCAGTTGAGTTTTCCATCATAAATGATACCTAAATATTTAAGAGACTCAACCTGGGGAATTGGTTCTTGATTGTAAACTATACAGACTGAAACCGGATCCGTTAGTGGGAACACCAATATTGCGCTTTTACTTACATTTAATGTCATGCAAATTGATTGAAGCCATACTTCAACCATACTCAAGTATCTCTGCAATTTTTGGTATAAAGAATATATGCCGTTATCGGCCGCGAAGAATGCAATATCATCTGCATAAACGTAAACTTGCACGTCCTGATTGGCTGGAATGAAGCTCATTAATATGTTAAATAATATTGGAGATAAGACTGCTCCTTGGGGGACACCACGAGTCTGTTTGAATTTAGAGGAAGAGCAGTCATCCTTAAAGCAATAAAATTCTCTTGATCTAAAAAATTCTGCCAACCACGCAATAACATATTTTGGGACATTATGATTCAGTAGTACATTCAGTAAAACTATGTTCCACGGAGTCATATGCTTTAGCTATGTCTAATGTCACTAAAGCGGAATATGGTCTTCTTTTTATAGCGAGTTGTATGCGGCTCTCTAAATCAGCATGGGCACACCATATAGAGCAGTCAGCTTTCAAGCCTATTTGATTTGGATTCAATATTAAATTATCGGACATCCAGACAGTAATTCTGTAATGTAGAATCCTCTCTATGAGTTTGACCACATTAGAAGTAAGAGAGATAGGTCTAATATTTTCTGTGGTGTAACCTAATCCTTGTTTTTTAGGTATCGGGATTACTTTAGCTAGTTTCCAATCGTATGGTATCCAGGCGTTGTTTAGAGAATAGTTTATAATGCTTAGGAGGTCACAAGGAGATAGTTCGAATAAAATTTTTATCATATGCACTGCAATTCCATCAGGACCTGGGGCTGACAAGGGTAAGTTTCGAATTACTTGAGCTAATTCAGGCACAATAACTTCGTTAAAGTCTGACGTTAGGGCTGGTTTTTGCAAGTTATGTGACATAGACGACATGAATCTACGCTCAAGGCCTTTTGCAATCTGTTCTAGTGATTTTATCATTTCATTCGATGATAGAGTTACATAATCAATATTAATTGGTGGTGGCAGAATTTTTCGATTTCGCATATATATATAAACAGCGCCTTTTTGTTTTAGAGATTTGAAAGGAAATCATAGTGTTTCCTATCATAATCTTCTTTAGATTTAGCTACTGTGAGTTTAAATACAGCAGCGTAAAATTTGTAATCAGCCCAATTTTTGGGGGACTGGTTATAAAGTAGTTTCTTCCAAGCTGCTTTTCTTTGTCTGTAGTCTCGTGTACAGTCTGGATTCCACGAAGGACTATGAGAGGCTCTCTTGGCAGACTCAACAATAAATTCAGCTTCTTTGTATGATCGTTTGATTACAGCACAAATTTTCATCGGTTTTGTTTCTTCGCGCTCTTCAGAATGGTCAGCCAAATGTGCTTTTAAATCATTTCTAAATTTATTGTAGTTTACGAATACTCGGATCTGAGAGCACGATGGTATTAACGGGTAAGCAATTTCAAATATTATTGGACATTGATCACTGTTGGTGGCACAGTCCAAGGCTGCGCAAGTTGAACTAGTGAGAGATGAACTTATGAAACTTAAATCTAAGGCTGAGCGCGACCGATTGCAAATAAATGTAGGAATTCGGGTGTTGAGACAAGTCATATGGTTATCTATTGACCAATCCCACAAACGTTTGCCACATTGGTCTGTTCGAAAACCCCAACACGTGTGATGGGAGTTGAAATCTCCCACAAGGATTTTATCCTTGCACCATGGCGACACCGCGGAATCCAAACATCGAGTGTCTTACACACCCGCAGGGAAGTATACATTTACTAAAGTGAATGGTAGGCAGCCCGGTAAGGTTACATCTAAGGCAAAAATTTCACTTTCAGGGGACATATGTTTATATGAAATCTTCACCTTAAGACTAACTCTATTACTAATGAAAAATGCTAAGCCTCCGTTTTTCGAAGGACGGTCTAATCGGAAAGATCGGAAGTGATTTATATGAAAAGATTGGTGTGTTGAAAGCCATGTTTCTTGCAGTGCAATAATATGCGGGGAGAGTTTCGATGCCAAATAGAATAAATCTGTTACGGCAGAGTAAATGGATCGGCAATTCCAATGAAGAATTTTGAGGAATCCTATGGTTGCGAAAGGATTGACTCAGTAACTGCTTTGCTTAAAATGCTGTCTTTTAAGAAATCGTTCTTTGTAAGGTTGTCTTTGAGGTATTTTTTCGTGTTTGAGTGAATAAGTGAAGTGGCTGTTTTCGACAAAGGGGATCTAGATCGCTTTAGTGATCGGGGGTCCATGTCCATTTCATCTGAGCTTTCTGCATCCGCATTGATGCCTTCACTGTGGTTCTTGCTTGCTTCAACAGATGGACCAGCAATTTGATCATCTTGGTACGTGAGTTTAGGCGCTACCTCTTCATTTGATGTTCGTGGACACTCAGTAGTTTGCGAAGTCATGCTAATAGCTGCTGTTGTGCCGAATATCTGTGCCATCTGGTTAGTTAGGATTTGTGACAAGGACTCACAAAGGTTTCCAGCTAGTCGCTCCATGGCCTTCTCCATTGCCCTTTCGACTGCATCAGCAATATCAATTGAAAGAGACGCTTCCGTGGCGATTGTATGACGGGCTGTGACAGCTGCGTATCCCTGTGTTCTAGCCTGCATTTCAGATATGGATTCTTGACGAGAACAACGTCTTTGTTCAATGATTTCTAGAACTTGTATTTCTCGTGTCCTTGCCGAGCAATTCAAATAATCAGCAGAGTGACCTTCATTGCTGGTGCACTCGCTGGAATTGCGTTCCTTCCCACAAACTCGGCATCTAGGAGCAGACCTACATCCTCTCATAGTGTGTCCGTAGCGCCAACACTTTACACATTGGAGAGGACGAGGGGATAGAGGTTCCACTCGACAGATTAGGGGCCATGCCTTAATTTCTGTTGGTCTATCTGTCCCTGCAAACGTTACAATGACCGATTCAGTAGGAATTTTGCTCTTGTCTACCACACGTCCGCATCGATAAACTGAAATTGTACCCGCTGGTGAAAACATCTCTAATATTTCTGTTGGTGTCATGTTAACATCAACGCCACGCACCAGTCCTTTCACACACGCCAAGTGAGGGGGAATGAATGCCCTTACCGGAGTGAAAGCAAACGTGGAACACTTAAGAAGGTCTTGTACACAGGACTGGTCTGGGGAAAAGCATAGAATACATCCTCTGCCAAACTGGCGGACCTCTGTGATATGCAGGAAATGGGCTGTCGCCGATCGCAGTTCCGCCTGAATCGCTTTCGGATTCTTCATCCGTATGAAGCCATCATTGGTTGGGACGATAGCCACGGGAACTGATCTGACGCCGTTGCGCAGAAACAAATCCACAGGTAAATCCTGCAAGGGAATAGAGGCGGACCAGGGGAAAGCCCCTGGCCCTGGTGACGAAAATGACATCTGTATGGTCTGATTGGCAAAAATGCCCTTATTAGACAACAAATACTCTACTAAAACAGTTAACAATCAAAAAAAGAGTCAGCAACTACTCAATCCTTGGCCGCAACCCCCAGAGCCGAACACGCAGCACCGAGCCGAACCCGAGGATCTTGTGCTTCAAATGCTTCAGCCACTGGGTAATGGCGCATATAGCACGCGCACTTCTTTCTTCTTGTGCCTCTACGCTCGCCCTGTTCCCACTACTACAGGTGACATTTCCCCCCTTCCTCGGAAAGAGCATCGGCTTGATGCTCTAGAAGTGGTGCGGTAAGAAAAAAAAACACTCTCAATGAAGATGCTCGCGCACAGAACACAGCTACAGAGGTGTAGCTATAGAAACAATTCTGTACCTCTCTAGAAACACAGAGGTAAGCGCATTAGGTGCAAATGGGAGCGTAAAAATCACGAACGCGCCACGTAGAGCTTCATGCGTACGACGTGAACTATGTCAGGGCTAGGTGGTTGTGTACGCCGTGTTTGCGCCGCACTGTCTGGAACGACTTCATAGTTCACGTCACTAATGCGGCGCAGCACTTTGTATGGGCCAAAATACCGGCTGAGCAACTTTCCACAAAGGCCACGGCGGCTAACAGGGGTCCACACCAACACTTGGTCTCCGGGACTGTAGCGCACTTGCCGGTGACAGGTGTTGTAGCGCCGTGCATCTGCGTGCTGCTGCTCAGCTCAGCGCTCTCAGCAAATTCTTCGGCGTCAGTCGTTAGGTGCTCGGCGTTGTGGCACGGAAGCATAGCGTCCAGCATTGTCTGTACTTCGCGGCCGTAGACGAGGCGAAATGGTGTGAAGCGCGTTGTTTCTTTCACGGCTGTATTATACGCGAAGGTCACATAAGGCAGGATACGATTCCATGTTTTGTGCTGGACGTCGATGTACATAGAGATCATGTCTGTGATGGTCTTCTTTAATCGCTCCGTAAGACCGTTGGACTGCGGATGGTAAGCGGTCGTCTTTCAATGCCTGGTGTTGCTAAGTTGAAAAATTTCGTCCATAAGCTGTGCCGTCGTCCATAAGCTGTGTCCATAAGCAGTGCCGGGAACGCCGTTCCTCTGTCTGTGATTACAGTGCATGGGGCACCATGACGCGATACAATGTGACACATGAATAACTGCGCTACCTCGGAAGCCGTGGCTCGTGGGAGCGCCTCTGTCTCGGCATAGCGGGTTAAATAGTCAGTGGCGACAATCACCCACTTGTTGCCGTCGGTTGACACAGGAAAAGGCCCAAGAATGTCCAAGCCGACTTGGTCGAATGGCTTATGGGGTAGTTCGGTGGGTTGCAATAACCCGGCGGGCTTCAGGGGCCGCTGACCATCAGGCACAATAGCAAGCGTAAGTGAGGAGCCGAGGTGGCCAGATGTGGGCTCGTCATGGCAAGCGAAAAGAATATCGTCCCGCAAGTCTTTGGGAACTACTAGAAGGTAGGCTCGGTCATTCGGGTGGGCGTTCTTGTACAGCACATTGTCTCGTAGACAGAAGGACATCAAAACGTGACATAGATGGCGTGGTATGGTTGTTTGACGGCCCTCTAAGTGGTCGATGAGAGGTCGAATTTCAGCGTCGTCACGCTGCCATCTGACCAAGTCTGACGTAGTGAGGGCGCCCAAGTAGCCGTCGTCGTCCTCTGACTGTCGACTGACAGATTCGGTGGGAGCACGCGACAACGTGTCGGCGTCTTCGTGCTTGCGGCCAGAGTTATAAACTATAGTGACGTCAAATTCCTGTAGCTGCAAGCTCCACCGTGCCAGTCGTCCTGAAGGCATGTATGTGGTCTGTCATCACTTTGAAGGCACGGCTGTAGAGATAAGGGCGAAACTCCGTGATCGCCCAGACGACCGCGAGACACTCTTTTTCTGTATAGAGTAGTTCGCCTCGGCACGGGACAGCGAGCGGCTAGCATAAGCTATTATTCTAGAATAAGCTATTACCACTAAAGCGCTAACCGCGTAACCGTCGATCACTACCAGTATGTCGAGCGAAAGCCGGTCATTCCGTTCAGCTGCAGTTGATGTCGGACCGGTACCCTTTGTTACTCGCGTCGATCGCAGGTCTTCCTCGCGTTGACTGCCAGCGGCCTCGCCCCCAAATGTCGCTGTATAGTTAGTTTTCCCGGCGGTGACTTGGCGACCGTCCGCTCGAATACCGCTGGGGCGATGGTGAAAATCGCCTTGGCGACCGCGAGCGCGACTGCCGCCCCATAGGTGGTGGCATGCGTTGCTGAGCCAGATAATCTTCAATGTCCCGAGGTCGTTGGCCCAGTCGGGATGGCGGCGAGTAGGCGGAAAAGCCCCGCAACCCGAGGCGTCGGTATGGGCGCTGGCGGTACAAATTATCTGCCTCACCCCAGTGGAAGCACAGAGGACGGCGATCCGGAGTGCGCCAAATGTCTGACTTCCGAGGGGACATGCGTCGATCGTCGGCGTAATGTACCGGTTGCTCTTACGGAAGCACAACCGGAGGAGCGGCATGGGGAAACGGTGGATGCGTGCGTCGTTCCTCGATGTACGGCACCGGTTTGGCTGATGGGTGTGAAACCGGATGAGCGGCCTGAACAAACAGCGGCGGGGACGAAGCAGGCTGTCTCAAGACTTCTGCGTAGGTCACACGGTGGTGTACAGAAGGTGCAGGCGCGGTGTTAGCAATAGGAACGGTGGACCGGAGCGCTTGGTGCACTTCATTTCTTATAACACTCGCAATGGAGCTTACCGTGGCTTGTGGGGTGCCATAAACCTTCAGTATCTCTTCGCGCAAAACGGTGCGGATGAGGTCTCGAAGATTGTCAATTGTGATTTCCGATGGCCGTGGACATGTCCGTAGTCGCGTTCACTTGCCGCTCGTAAAAGTTGGAGCGCTGCTGAAGCATCTTCTCCATACTGACAGCCTAGGATAGAAATTCGGCAACAGTCGACAGACCAGCGAAGAGCTGCTCCTTCACCCCTCGCATCAGGTGACGCAACTTCTCGGTCATTCCAGGGTCTGCTTGTCTGAAGAGGCTCGTCATATCTTCGACGAACGCGGTAACGCTTTCGTTGGGAAGCTGGACTCAGACCTGAATTGCTCGTTCGGCTCGTTCGCGGCGATCAGGACTGGCGTAGGTGTCCAGTAGATGACGGCGGAACTCGCGCCACGACGTCAGTTGCTCCTCACGGTTTTGAAACCATGTACGCGCGCCGTCCTCGAGGCAAAAGTAGACATTCCTACGTTTAGTCGCGTCGTCCCATTCGTTGTATTCGGCTACGCGCTCGAAGTCGGTCATCCAGTCTTCGACGTCTTCGAAGACGTCGCCATGGAACTATTTCGGCACCAGTGGATTCTGAAGTGTGTACCGGTTCGTCATTGCACGTTCCATACCGGTTGGGGTAGTCTGAAGCGCTGCGGTGCCTTCAGGAGGCAGTCCCCAGATCCTGCGGCTGGTCCGATGGACGGGAGTATCGACTAACACAGGGCTCCGGCTTCCGCTCCCAGGAGGAGTCTGCGGCATGAGTGAGAAGTACCCAGCACCTCCACCACTTTGCCACGCGGCTTCAAAGAGGGCTGACGACGTTTATTGAGAGCAGCTGGACTCTGGAGAAAGCGGCGGTGAGAACGAACTATCCGTTTGCTTGCTTGCCTTCGAGAGTGGCTCGTACCCACTATGGGGGATTCGCCAAGAATCGGGTGATTGAAGGAAAGAAATTATCGGAGTCTAATAAGGATCACTTTTGAAAGTTTTTGAATGACGAAAGGAATTTAGTCATATAAAATTTAAGAATTTAGCAAGGAAATCCTCCTGGTTCAAATATATACCCCGCAACAGCTGCACCAACATCCCTATGACAATGTACGAGAGAAGAGGCACCAAAAGATAGAATATTGGGTATCGTAATCTTTATTCCAGCACTGTTAAATTTTTCTTCTAAAGCATGTTTTCTTAATGAGGAAAAATGGTGGCATGACAGGAAGAAGTGTTCTATTGTTTCGTCTTCACCACAGTATGAGCACATGGAGGAGGGCGCCAGACCAGATTGATGTAGATAAATGTTTAATGTAGGAATGCGACATCTGAATTTGGTAAAGAGGACTTCAAGTTTTCTGTTATGGCAGAATTTTCTGTTCCAAGGAAATAGGAGGTGTCGATAATCGGTTAGATTTGTTAAGGGCAGGTTCGAGGAGTCTTGCATGACAGAACCTAGCCGCTGTTAGGTAAGCTGATACAGGAAGAATCGGAAGGATTGGATCACTAAGGGTAGATCTCGCCAAGCTGTCAGCTAATTCATTGATAACTAATCCTTTGTGACCAGGCACCCATAGCAATCTAATTAGATTTAAGTTAGAAGGAATAAGACATTGGAATGTACGCGAAACTTGTGAGCCACTATTTGCAGTGAGAGCTGAATATAGTGACAAAGAATCTGTTACTATTACAACTTCCGAGATTGATGAGTGCACTGTTCGTAGAGCCAATGTAACCGCGAGAAACTCAGCTAGAAATACTGATACGTAGTCTGGAAGTCTAATAGCTGATTTAATATATTGTAAGAAAGTAGTTTTGCGTTGTTTGGATATACATCGTCGAAAACAACTTGAAGATTCTCTCTCTCACTGCAAATTGGAGGGCTCTCACATAATCGTACATCTAAGGGACCAACTAGTGCCTGCATGAAAATGGCCTGAGGAGTGTGGAACCGCGGCCAGCAAGATGGAAAAAATATTGCAGGCTGGGAAATGAAAATGATTTGTAATTTTATAGGGAATTCATACATTTTCAGAATGTTTGGACCGTTAATAACCGAAATCTGCACAAAAGAGAAGGTAAATGTGTCTCTAGGTATAATACACTGTTGGCAACGAACTTTCGCAAGAAGACCAAGGGGGATGTAAATTGTATGCCGGTGCACCTGAATGTAGAACACATCCGAATTCCAAAATTGGCCATATGTACAATTTATAAATCATCACAAGAGAGTCTCTCCGCATTCCTGATCGACTGTTGCAAAGCCTTCTTAGCATTCCAATCGCTCGCACCCCCTTTTTATTTATGTATTCAATGTGCGTGCGCCAATTTAGCCGGTTATCATATATTATGCTCAGGTATTTTACCGAGTCCACCTGAGGTATGTTCTGCAGGCGGTAGGTTAGGTTTATATGTATTGGATCTATTAAAGGAAAAACTATTATTGAGCATTTACTGACATTTAGGGGGAGGCGAATATTCAGTAACCAGTTTTCTATGGCGCACAGGCATGTTTGCAATCGATTATATAAAGAGTGGATGTCAATGTCAGATGCAAAAAAAAAAGCAATGTCATCTGCGTAGACATATGTGTATATGTCATTATGACAAAGTATAGAGCTTAGTAATCTATAAATAATAAAGAGTACGTGACAGCTCCCACTACTACAGGTGACAATATGTATATGAAGGTGCAGCAGGCTTCAAGCACTCCGCCAACTTTCTAAACATTAGCTTAATATGTTGGGTCCAGAAAGAACCACATAAATTCGGCGTTGTAAGAGAAACACTACATGTTTCAGCGTACACTTTCAAAAATTTTATAGGTTCACTGGGGCAGATAGCACAATTCTAGTCAGGAGCTGCTCTACTCGAAGAAGCGCACATTAATTGCACGAAAAGTTCATAATCGCATAATCACCTGATTAACAAAAACTCACTAATTAAGTTTTTATCTAATTACCTTATTGCTCATATTGCAAGTTAAAAATTCGAGCCTTGGAGTTCGCAAGGCTGATCCACTTGAAACGAATTCTCAGGATGGCACCAGTTTCGAGACATTCATTTCCTAACTTCGCGGAGGAATGCATTGGCGTTCCGGTTACCTTTGTGCTTGAATGCGTAAAACGATGTTTTGCTAAGAACTGAATGTTGTCGTTACTGAATATTTGTTAATTTTTCAATATTCGAAAATTTACCCAATATTTAGTGACACATATTCGCCCACCCTAATAAAATTACTCTCTTATTTAAAAGATAATGGGCACGCAGGAACTCGAGCCGTGCTCCGTCTGTGCAGCCCTCTGCGTCGCGTTTCACGGGCGGCTTGCGCGATGCGCTTCCCTTCGCGTTAGCGACATGAATACCGCACAGTTAGTCATGAACATGGCTACTGCGCGGTAGTTGAATGTCGCTTGCGTTAAGGCGCGGGGCGCATCGTGCAAGCCATCCCGATCGGCAAAATGGGTTATGTAAGAGATGGCGAACTAGAAAAAAAAACCATTCTATAAAGTCACCGGTGCAGTATTAGCAGGAAACGGGCCAGCATGCTGTAAGCATAATTTTATGCTGAAGGTATGCCGCGTGACAAATGAAGCAAAGCAGGCAACAGTTGTGTGGTGGCTACGAAGAGCGAGCGATTTCGCAATGTTTTCCTCTCCATCTGTCCCTCGATAATTCCATGGCGATAAATGCGCACTCTTTGTATTCCGTTTAACAGCGAAGCGGTGTATGGCTATCCCGACAATTTTTCTGCGTCCGTTCTCCAGAGCTCATATAATCTTGAGTTTCCATAATATGAAATATGTTTTCTCACATGTTCTAATTACAATCCGATGCTGTTCATGTCTGCAGGTTGTGTGTAAGATTTTAGACATATTGTGATGCACATGACTTTGAGAAATTGAATTCGTTCAATAACGCACTTGCGCCAGGCAGAGGGTCTACTAGAATCAGGAAATATGCTGCACTCTGGCACACCTGCGTGCGCGCGTGGCGAACGTGGGCACACGATCTGTACTTGACGAGTGGGGCGCTCTGTCCGTTGCATCGGTCGCGAAGAACGTGCTGCGACCATAATCGACACCAGGGCGAGAGTGCTAAAAAATCACACTGACGTTAACTTCGTGAACGTATGTTACGCGCAAGCGTATGGTCGCCGCGAACGTGCACCGCGGCATCGAACGAGGTCGTGCACGCTACTTTGATCTCTACGGTTGCGGCGCTTGTGTAACGTCGGCAACAGCTTCGTTGTATATAGGGTGGAATGAAGGTGGAATTATTTTTTAAGTATCACCTTTCTCTTCGCTTATTTAACGTCTTCATAAAACTGTTCCATTTCTTCATCATCGTGACTGGAGGTTGGAGTGTAAACTTCTACTACCTTCAATTTATGCCTCCTATTTAGCTTGATTACGACGACTGTTGCCCGCTAAGTCCTTATGAATTAGATACATTATCCTTTATTCTCTCTGATCTGGTACACCTGTGTAGCAGAGGACGCTGCCATTAGTCGGCACTTTATAAGCCTCACTAAAATGGCCATGCACCAAGGCCATATAAGCCAAAACAGATACGTTTGCTGCACAGAACAGTGCAGGTCTATTTTAGCTGCGTCATAACCTATCAGGATACTGGCGGGTATTTAACCAACACCCGCAGTGACCCACGGAGCGGTACAAAACATTTCTTTAATTTCAACCCGTGCAGGAGTGCGTGGAGTTGCGTTCTCGAGCCGTCGTCCGTGTGAGTCCCGGTGCCAACAGACGTCCACCTAACCAGCAGGTGAGTGCAGCCGTGCTCTTCACGTTTCACGAGCGGCTTGCGCGGTTCGTGTACCGTCAGTCAGAGAGCGTCACGCTAGTTAAAATGAACTACCGCTCAGTAACTCATGAACACGGCCAGTAGCTGAATGTGAAGGCGTATTTGTTGCGATTGATAGTGTACGAATGCCTTCGCCCTAGCGACATACAACTCTTGCATAGTGAACGAATAACAGCGCAAAAAGACACGGACCAAAGGAGGCATGTGTGTGTCCCCTTCTGGTCTTTGTCTTTTCGCGCTGTTAATCGTTCACTATGCAGGAGTTGTATGGCGCAAACGTGGGGGTCGCCACGATCGGCGAATGGTAAAAGAAAAAAATTAGCGCGGGCACCTGCCCATTTGGAGAGGGGCCCGGGGGATAGCGAGGAGAGACTTTGTGAAAAAGCACAAAGCCTCGCCTTATCCCCACACTCCGGTCCGAGTGGCGGACCACGCCGAACCCGATCACTGCTGCGGCTCGTCGCTGCGGCTCCCGGGATTCGAACGTGGGCCCTTGCGAGTGCCACCGGCGACACTCTATCCACTCGGCTACCGGAGCGGCACGTTAATCGCCTTACGAAAGGCGACCAGCTGTGTGATGCGCAGGCTGCTTGGGGTGAGGGGGAACAGTGCGTGCCTACGTCAACGCCTGCGCCCGACTGGTGTTCGCTTATCGTCATCCTGCGATATCTGAGTTAAACGACGGATTAAACGCGGCGCGAACAGCGCTGTTCGCCGGCACTCTCAGGAAAGGAAGCGGTGGTTTGCGCATGTGCGAGCCGTCTTTGCATTCCGCTGTGCTTTATCTGCTATACATGCACGAATGGCGGTTGAGCAAGGTTTCATCAATGATGAAAGGAAAAGTGCAGCAGGTTTATAGAAGACACGGCATATTTCTTCGGGCCCTGTAGTTGTACAGCAGCAGTGCGTCTTTAACCGCATAATGTGAGCGGGAAAGAAATATACCGCCTGAACCATAGTGTTATGTGAACATGGAATGTTGTAGTTACGCCATGCCATTGCTATTCCTGTACGCTGCACTAATGCCATCAGTGGTACCGTGCGAATGGACGCAAGGGAACCACATGGCGTCTTTACCGCCATGTATGACGATGGTTGATCATTTACGATTGAGGGCAATGCCTGGTCCATCTGAGTCGCTTCTGCAGATGATATGGCACACTGAAATGAAAGTATTGTAAATGCCCTCCTATACTTATAAGTGACTGCCAGTTGCAGCTATGAACCATAGTATATCAGGGATGGATATGGGCTGTTTCGCAAATTTTACCGTAATTTAACCACAAGCAGCGGCTAGTTGGAACTTCAGAATTGAAGCTATAAGAGCGCGATAGGATGAACAAGGTAATTACGTTAGAAGGTCGTTGCCTCCAGGACTGTTTGTCCCTGTCCCTGTTTTACCGGCGGCCTCTTGATATGCTAGTGAAGATGCAAGTGCCTGTGACCATCTCCAGCTTAGGTAGTTTATATCGATACTCAAAATTCCCGGAGCATGTTCGCCTGTGTTCCGTGGCCGCTGTTTTCCTAGTAGGTGTAGCAATCGCAAATACAAGAGTACTTGCATACTTCCAGCCACTTAGCTGCCGACTAGTGTGGCGAATATTTGCTAGTGCGCCGATGGCGCTATTTGTTCGTCATACACTGTTGTCATACTATGCCAATTTTGGTACCTACCAAGTTAACGATACGTTCGTGAGAGCACCAAGACGTAGGCGGCTAGATAGATACTGTCAAAGTGGCAAATGTTCGCCAAGAAATGATTCGCATTTAAAAGAATCTTTTTGCTGCACAGAACAGTGCAGGTCTATTTAAAGCTGCGTCATAACATAGCCAAACATAATTTAACCAACACGAGTGACCCACGGAGCTGCACAAAACATTGCTTTAATTTCAACCTGTGCAGGAGTGTGTGGAGTTTCGTTCTCGAGCCGTCGTCCGTGGTAGTCCCGGTACCACCAGACGTCCTCCTAGCCAGCATGTGAGTGCAGCCGTGTTCTTCACGTTTCAGTCAGAGAGCGTCGCGCTAGTTAAAATGAACTACCGCTCCATAACTGAATGTGAAGGTGTATTTGTTGTGATCGACAGTGTACGAATTCCTTTGCGCTAGCGACATACAACTCTTGCATAGTGAACGAATAACAGCGCGAAAAGGCAAGGACGAAAGGAGGCATGTGTGTGTCCCCTTCTGGTCCTTGACTTTTCGCGCTGTTATTCGTTCACTATGCAGGAGTTGTATGGCGCAAACGTGGGGGCCATGATCGGCGAATCATGAAAGAAAAAAATTAGCGCGGGCACCTGCCCATTTGGAGAGGGGCCCGGGGGATAGCGAGAAGAGACTTTGTGAAAAAGCACAAAGTCTCGCCTTATCCCCACACTCCGGTCCGACTGGCGGACCACGCCGAACCCGATCACTGCTGCGGCTCATCACTGCGGCTCCCGGGATTCGAACGTGGGCCCTTGCGAATGCCACCGGCGACACTCTATCCACTCGGCTACCGGAGCGGCACGTTAATCGCCTTACGAAAAGCGACCAGCAGCGTGATGCTTAGGCTGCTTATCGGCCGGGTGAGGGGGAACAGCCCTCACCCCCGGTGTTCGCTTATCGTCGAAGGGAATACGTTTCGCTGCTAAATTGGAGTGCTTGAATCCCGCAATGCACGGAGGCGGCGTCTTCCTTCACTTTATAAATAATTTCGCATGAAGGCGTGTTATTGTCGCTTAAGTTACTTGCCTTTATAATTGAAAAGTTTGCATGTAAACCAAATCATATGAGGAAACTGATACAATTGAGGCTGTTGGCCCCAAACAATGTTTACAGTCGGCGTCATGTTAACCTTGAGCATGCCTAAACTGCTCTTGCGGAAGGTACTAGATAGAACCTGGACCAGCGCATACCTTGGGCGTTTCCCACGAGGCAGCCCCTTTCATTAGCTTCGCCCAGACGGCGACAATGCCCCACCATCGGTGACTGTCGCCAGTCACCGAAGGGCAGACAAGCGTCCCAAATCGGCAGTGCGCATCCTTTGGGAGTTGCCCCGAGGCAGCACCTTTCATCAGCACCGTCCAGACCGTCACGGAGATGCCACGGGTTGATGCGAAAGGCCAATTTCGTGGAATTACTACCATGGGAACGGCTAACGGGTCTCGGTTTCCCAGGTGGCCACGCAGTTGCAGCAAATGCGAGGATTCTGGCGGAGTTCTGTGAACAATACAACCCCTGAGATTGGCCGCACCAAGGTTATCAGATTCCCTAGTCTGGCCAACTAGGGAAGACTTCTGCTTGATAAGAGGGCACATTTGATTCAGTGGGGTGGTTACGACGTGTCCTGAGGCGAACTCAGACGTTTAATTAGCTCCTGATGGAGTGGGCTTCCGTACCAGGGCCCAGTGTACATAATGTAATTTAAACGATTTTTTTCTTATTCCTACTACTGGACGTACTCATCAATGATGGATTCTTGTCCATTAGCTTTCTCCGCTTGAGATGTGGCTGTATGCTTTATGGCCTCGTGGTCAGGCTAAATCTGCACACATTGACATTGCGGGAGTTGTTATATTGAGGTGGCCTGGGTGGTTATATTCGGTGAACACGATGAAAGAAGACATGAAGTTTGCGTGTTCACTACTTTCCATAACGTTCGTGCCTTATGTACAGTGTAACGCGCTTGCCATAACTTTCCGTTGAGCGGTTGCGCACCGACTCCATGAAACCAACAATATAAGCAAGTGTGACCTTCTATATTAAAAAAAATGCGTAGCAACACTACATCGGGTAGCAATATGAAGTACCATATGCGTTGCCTAACCAATGTAGCTAGACCACAGCTACAACCTCGGCAAATGGAACATACAGCTGGTAGTGTAAATCAAATATAAACCAAAATAAATCTGCTTGCCGCACAGGACAGTGCAGGTTTATTATAGCTGCGTCATAACGTATTGCCCAGGCATTGATATACTGTACGTGTTCACCAGCTGGCGTTCTTTTCGAAGTACAAGTTTCCGCCGAAAAAAAAATTGGTTTAGTGATTACTGGCAACTGCCATTTAAAAAACAATGTGTTGGGTAAATATCCGCCAGTACGGCGGACATTTACCCAACACCCGGAGTGACCCACGGAACTGTACAAAACTTTTAATTTCAACCCGTGCAGGAGCGCGTGGAGTTGCGTTCTCGAGCCGTCGTCCGTGTGAGTCCCGGTGCCACCAGACGTCCACCAAACCAGCAGGTGAGTGTAGCCGTGTTCTTCACGTTTCACGAGCGGCTTGCGCGGTTCGTGTACCGTCAGTCAAAGAGCGTCGCGCTAGTTAAAATGAACTACCGCTCAGTAACTCATGAACATGGCCACTATCTGAATGTGAAGGCGTATTTGTTGCGATTGATAGTGTACGAATGCCTTTGCCCTAGCGACATACAACTCCTGCATAGTGAACGAATAACAGCGCGAAAAGACACGGACCAAAGGAGGCATGTGTGCGTCCCCTTCTGGCCCTTGTCTTTTCGCACTGTTATTCGTTCACTATGTAGGAGTTGTATGGCGCAAACGGGGGGGGGGGGGGGTCGCCACGATCGGCGAATGGTAAAAGAAAAAAATTAGCGCGGGCACCTGCCCATTTGGAGAGGGGCCCGGGGGATAGCGAGGAGAGACTTTGTGAAAAAACACAAAGACTCGCCTTATCCCCACACTCCGGTCCGACTGGCGGACCACGCCGAACCCGATCACTGCTGCGGCTCGTCGCTGCGGCTCCCGGGATTCGAACGTGGGCCCTTGCGAATGCCACCGGCGACACTCTATCCACTCGGCTACCGGAGCGGCACGGTAATCGCCATACGAAAGGCGACCAGCCGCGTGATGCTCAGGCCTTCTTATCGGGCGGGCGGGTGAGGAGGAACAGCTCTCACCCGGCTCACGACCGGTGTTTGCTTATCGTCGAAGGGAATACTGACGCGATGTATTCGTTAAACCACGTTGCTATTCCCAGGATGACAAGCGGCGATATGCGCACGTGCGAGCCACCATACGCTTCTGGTCTAAATCGGAGCGTTCGAATCCACTCTAAATAATGGAGCATTACCAACAAGCTGTCCTTGTTACAATGGCTGTCATGCGGCTTGCACGGCGGAAATACAACATAGACGAGTTCTGCGGGGAAATGGTGAAGAAAATTGCTATCCACGAATGTATGCATGAAGGCACAAAGAAAGCCGAAACCCGCGTGTGTTACTTAAGCGACACTTGCCTTTATACTGGACCAAATCATATAAGGAAACTGATACAATTGAGGATGTTCTTACAGTCGTCATGTTAATTAAACTGCTCTTGCGGAAGGTGCTATATATATTGGTACTACATTTTTATGATTTAGTAGAATGTGGCTTACGCTTTGTGGCTTCTTGGCTTTGCGTGTGTTCACTAGTTTGCGTAGTGCTGTTGTGAAAGTAGTAATATTGCCACGGGTGCACCTTTGCCTTACGATACAGTCTGACGCGCTTGCCACAACTCCATGAAGCCAGCAATGTGTGCAAGTGTGACCTTCTGTATTAAAAAAATCGCGTAGCAACACTACATCAGGTAGCAATATGAAGTACCATATGTGTTGCCTAACCACTGTAGCTAGACTATAGCTACGACGGGTAATTGAACATACGCTGATAGTGTACGAATCCCTTTGCCATTAACTCCTTCATAGTGAACGAATAACAGCGGAAAACGACAAGGACGTCTGTAGCGCACTGGGACAAATTATGGACAAGACGTATTACGAGGTTAAGCTGGTATATTTACAGTGTAGTAATGTGGCTGTGCCCCAGAAAGAAGCAGGTAAATTTTTTTTCTGTGTTACGCGTAGTTACGCAAAGTGCAATAATTTCGGTGACAGTGCTGACAGCTCTATTATTCCACTACTCCACGCTTCCCTGGTCATAATTTGTGTGAGGTATAAAGAAACACGAAACATAAAACCAGAATAGGAAATACCACTACTTGCAACCATAGTGAAGACGGAAGCTGACATTATTGTCAGGATGTGGGGCACGAGCCACTGCAGAAGCTGGAGTGCCCAACACCGTGGCGTTTCCTTCGAGTACCATCACTGCAACGTAGAAATGTATAACCAATGCTGTGCAATTCTGTTTATTTCTGAAACCTTCATTGGGATGCGCATATATCTTGGCAATTTCAACGACATGGTCTGATATGTCACTGCGCACGCCGAACTGTAACTTCTTGAACTTGCAGGCGTACGTGGAGTTGGAACCTCGAGCCGGTCTCCCGTGTCAGTCCCGGCCCCACCAGACGTTCTTCGACACACACCCATCGTATGTAGCGTTGTAACAGTGTGCAGGAAAAGTGAAGTGTGGCTGCTCGCATCATGCAAGATGCCCCGATTCGCAAACATCAAGTGGTCGCGTGCGAAGGAATCATTACGCAGCGCTTCCAGACGATGCTGCAATCGCATTGCAGGCTTGTGTAATAGAATATCCTTTGCGATGGCGGCAAAGGGCGAGGCGTAGAAGACCTGCAGTGAAAGGAAAATGACATACGCACAGTTCAATACGCACAGTACTTGTTTCCAGCGGCACAGCCTTTTCGAAATATGACAGATAAAATGTACAAGCGCTCGCAGTAACATGCTTCAGTTTCATTGTGTAAGGAACAGCGAAGATGTAATGAAAGATGGTCGTGGTTATTGTAATTCAGCAGGGTGTCTGCCAAATATGTATCAGCCAAATGTATCAAGAATTGCAATTATGTACGTTTCAACTTTCCGCCTTGTGGTGCGGTGACAAGACATAAAAGTTGCAGCTCAGCTTTGCAACGACATCTACGCAGCCAATTGCACATTATTAACTGTTCATACAAGCTCAACCACATGATACCAGGGAAAGGGAGGAATGCAAAAGTTACGGGTTTGGTGGCAGGTTGTGTGTGTCGTTGAATTAATGATTCCACACATACTCCACAAGGAACCTGCCCTATGCTTTCCGTGGCTCAATGGGGTGGTCCGTTCACCCCTCTTCATCTCATTCAGGTAATTACATTTTGACAGGGAACCCTATGCGGATGTGAAAAGCATGGAAACAAATACGCACGACCGCTTTGAATGTCGATTAGCCGATGCTAGGCAATAGAGTGCTGTGGTTGGCTTCCAGGCTCCTGAACTTTCGATAGAACCAACGCTGTATGTGTCCTAGTCTGCTCTTTGGTCCATGTGAAGCTTTGCCCTGTAAGAATATTTGAACGATTGGTCTATAGTGGCAGTTGGGTGCAACGATTTCGCAGCCGACATAATCATTGACAACGATGCCGCACAATTATAGACATCGCTCCCCTCACCGTGTACACTACGTGCACACACCGTCTGTTTCCACAGCGATGCGTTAATGACATGGTGTGCTTGCTTATTTTGGGCCCTACTGGATGGTTTGATTCGTTGATTCACTGACATCAAGTAGGAGACAAAGCACACGACAGAAAGATATACCTCAGGCACTGTAAAATAAAACATAGGTCAGAGAAAATGTTGCTTGCTGTGCTCTTATCTCAGCCATAGCGCACCGAACTTAGACGACATAGCCAATATACATGCGTACTTGTAGCATACAAGCAACACTGTCATAATAAATGCCGGCTTATACAGCGCTAAAACTTTCGCATCGCGACAGCCTGTGCAAAGCAAAATTGCACGCGATGCGTCCCGCCACACATTCGGTTGTGTCAATGCCGTTTCGTGCAGCAGTTGCGATTCAACATCCTTGTGTTCGTGGTGGGAATATAATAGATTAAACAGTCATGTTCTTTTTCTGTTCAAAATGGCAATTTTGTTGTTGTCGGTAAACTGTCACCTTGTAGCACGAGTTTCAATGGCTATTATGTTTGCGCGCATTTTACCAGCCTTAGCATTCATGTGTCCGGCGCCGCACAATGCTTCCGTGAATTCATTGAGCAGCACATTTCACACAGCGCTGATTACCTCGAATGACGTCGATTCTTTAATCCGCGCAAAGTGTACAGGGACGCTACGTAAGAAAGCAATGCAGAGCTTTGTTCATTAAAAATTAAATTATGGGGTTTTACGTGACAAAACCAGTTCTGATTATGAGGCACACCGTAGTGGATTTGGACCACCTAAGGTTCTTTAACGTGCATCTAAATCTAAGTACACGGGTGTTTTCGCATTTCGCCCCCATCAAAATGCGGCCGCCGTGGCCGGGATTCGATCCCGCGACCTCGTGCTCAGCAGCCCAAAACCATAGCTACTCAGTGCAGAGCTCTGTGCTAATGCTCATGTATGTGTCTTTGCAGACGTGAAACTCTACGCAGGAGGCACCGACAAGACCTAGCAAGAACTAGGCACCCAAGCACGACCAAGAGGGCCGTCCTGCACATATAGGACGCGTGAAATCAGGTCCTGCCACAGGGAGCACGAATGTTCACGGAGGACTTGCACCAGTTCGCCATCATTTTGTCTATGGTGCCCATGGTGCTGAAACTCTTCCGGGTATACTCAGGGACATTAATAAAGCAGTGAAACACGGCTTTGTGCAACTTATTCAATTTCTGCCACGCTGCATGAGTTACACGTAAGATACGTCAACCAGGTCTTCCTTGTTCTTTCCTGCAGTTGTATGTGGTGTTGCATAAAACTCCACAACTTCATGCTCAGGAAACCTCATCGCTTCAGTATGCCGCCCTCCCATGAGTTACATCGCATGCTTGCTCAAAGACAAACAGGAGCTAAGTGGCCGGAAGTATGCAAATACTCTCCGGCGTACATGCGATTGCCACACCTAATGGGAAAACAGTGCCGACGGAACAGCACAGACAAACATGCTCCGGGAATAGAATATCATAGATTCTATTCTGGTGTTGCAATGGGGAATATCATTCTGACACCGCTCTTGGTTTACTCTGATTAATCCCGTCAATTCGAAGCGAAACCAACGATCCCAGAACCAGTGGCATCCCATTCGAGCTACAGTGTCCGCATAAACTGCCTAAGCTCGAGAATGCCACATGCCCTTGCATCCTCACTAGCATATTAAGAGGCCACCGTAAAACACAGACAGGGACAAGCAGTCCTGCAGGCATGCCAGTGCAGCGACCTTCTTCTAACGTAATTCTATTGTTCCTCCTATCGCGATCTTATGGCTGTAATTCTGCAGTTCCAACTAGCCCATGCTTGACCACTGCTTGTAGTTACATTAGGGTAAAATTTGCGAAAGAACTGATATACCGTGGTTCATGGCAGTCACTTATAAGCATACATTATGCAATACTTTCATTTCAGAGTGTTATATCGCCCATGCACTGTACAATGCATACCCTATGCCTCTTTCTATCCATCTCCTGCACACGGAAGCTGAGGTGCATTGCCCTCACTGCGTCACCACGTCGTTATTCGATGCGTCATCTGCTTCAAGTGCGCGGGAGCCAAGCCGATGTCCTATACGGCAAACTACCCATGTCTGTAGCACAAGTCATGTCCATTTATTACTTTCGCTGTCACATTATGCTCTTAAAGAAAAGAACAAACGCCTTGGATGCACTGCTGCTGTGCAACTATAGGGCCCGTTGAAATATGCCCCGTCTTGTTTTATAAACCTGCCGCTCTCATTTTATCATTGATGAAAGCTTGCTCAACTACATGTATAGCGGATAAAGCGCAGCGGAACGCAAAGGCCGCTCTGACATGCGCAAAACACCGCTTCCGTTCTTGAGAGCGAACAACCGTGTTAGCGCCGCGTTAAATCTTGGCTCCCTCGTTTAACTCAGATATCGCGGGATGACGATAAACGAACTCCAGTCGGGCGCAAGCGTTGACGTAGCACGCACTCTACCCCCTCACCCAGGCGATAAGTCGCCTGAGCACACGCAGCTGGTCGCCTTTCGTAAGGCGATTACCGTGCCGCTCCGGTAGCCGAGTGGATAGAGTGTCGCCGGTGGCACTCGCAAGGGCCCACGTTCGAATCCCGGGAGCCGCAGCGACGAGCCGCAGCAGTGATCGGGTTCGGCGTGGTCCGCCACTCGGACCGGAGTGTGGGGATAAGGCGAGGCTTTGTGTTTTTTCACAAAGTCTCTCCTCGCTATCCCCCGGGCCCCTCTCCAAATGGGCAGGTGCCCGCGCTAATTTTTTTTCTTTTATGATTCGCCGATCATGGCCCCCCCGTTTGCGCCATACAACTCCTGCATAGTGAACGAATAACAGCGCGAAAAGTCAAGGACCAGAAGGGGACACACACACGCCTCCTTTCGTCCTTGCCTTTTCGCGCTGTTATTGGTTCACTATGCAGGAGTTGAATGTCGCCAGCGCAAAGGCATTCGTACACTAGAAATCACAATAAGTACGCCCTCACATTCAGATAGTGGCCATGTTCATGAGTTACTGAGCGTTAGTTCATTTTAAGTAGCGCGACGCTCTTTGACTGACGGTACACGAACCGCGCAAGCCGCCCGTGAAACGTGAAGAACACGGCTGCACTCACCTGCTGGTTAGGAGGACGTCTGGTGGCACCGGGACTCACACGGACGACGGCTCGAGAACGCAACTCCACGCGCTCCTGCACAGGTTGAAATTAAATGTTTTGTACAGTTCCGTAGGTCACTCCGGGTGTTGGGTAAATATCCGCCGTACTGGCGGATATTTACCCAACACATTGTTTTTTAAATGGCAGTTGCCAGTGATCACCAAACTAATTTTCTTTTCGGCGGAAACTTGTACTTCGAAAACAACTCTAGCTTGTGAACACATACAGTATACTAATGCCTGGGTAATACGTTATGACGCAGCCATAATAAACCTGCACTGTCCTGTGCAGCAAGCAGATTTATTTTGGCTTATATTTGACTTACACTACCAGCCGTATGTTCCATTAGCCGAGGTTGTAGCTGTGGTCTAGCTGCAGTGGTTAGGCAACGCATATGGCACTTCATATATTGCTACCTGATGTACTGTTGCTACGCATTTTTTTTTAATATAGAAGGTCCCACTTGCATATATTGTTGGTTTCGTGTGCAGAACACGAAACGAATGGGAGGCGCTGCTGTCTAGCCTGGCCCTTGAAGATCAGCTACGACTGATCCAACGAGCTGAGCGGATGGCCCGTGCTAGTGGGGCCTTGAAATAGGGGCACCACCCTGGTGGACAAACTTCGTCTTTAACCCCCTACCCCCTCTGTGGACTGGGGTAGGAGCCTGTCCGGTTTCTGATTACAATAAAGTTTTACTACTACTACTACTATGGAGTCGGTGCGCTACAGCTCAACGGAAAGTTATGGCAAGCGCGTCACACTGTACATAAGACACGTACGTTATGCAAAGTAGTGAACACGCCAACTTCATGTCTTCTTTCATCCTGTTCACCGAAAATAACCACCCAGGCCATCTCAATATAACAATTCCTGCAATGTCAATGTGTGCATACTTAGCCTGACCACGAGGCCATAAAGCATACAGCCACATCTCAAGCGAAGAAACCGAATGGACAAGAATCCATCATTGATGAGTACGTCCAGTAGTAGGAATAAGAAAAAATCGTTTAAATTGCATCATGTACACTGGGCCCTGGTACGGAAGCCCACTCCATCAGGAGCTAATTAAACGTCTGAGTTCGCCTCAGGACGCGTCGTAGCCACCCCACTGAACCAAATGTGTCCGCTTTTCATGCAGATGTCTTCCCTAGTTGACCAGACTAGGGAATCCGATAACCTTGGTCCGGCCCATCTCAGGGGTTGTATTGTTCAGAGAACTCCGCCAGAATCCTCGCATTTGCTGCAACTGCGTGGCCACCTGGGAAACCGAGACCCGCTTGCCGTTCCCATGGTAGTAATTCCACGAAATTGGCCTTTCGCATCAACCCGTGGTATCTCCGTGACGGTCTGAACGGTGCTGATGAAAGGGGCTGCCTCGGGGCAACACCCAAAGGGTGCGCACTGCCGATTTGGGACGCTTGTCTGCCCGTCGGTGACTGGCGACCGTCACCGACGGTGGGGCACTGTCGCCGTCTGGGCGACGCTGATGAAAGGGGCAGCCTCGTGGGAAACGCCCAAGGTATACGCTGGTCCAGGTTCTATCTAGTACCTTCCGCAAGAGCAGTTTAAGGCATGCTCAAGGTTAACATGACGCCGACTGTATACATTGTTTGGGACCAACAGCCTCAATTGTATCAGTTTCCTCATATGATTTGGTTTACATGCAAACTTTTCAAGTATAAAGGCAAGTAATTTAAGTGACAATAACACGCCTTCGTGCGAAATTATTTATAAAAAGAAGGAAAACGCCGCCTCCGTGCTTTGCGGTATTCAAGCGCTCCGATTTAGCAGCGAAGCGTATTCCCTTCGACGATAAGCGAACACCGGGGGTGAGGGTTGTTCCCCCTCACCCAAGCGATAAGCAGCCTGCGCATCACGCAGCTGGTCGCCTTTCGTAAGGCGATTAACGTGCCGCTCCGGTAGCCGAGTGGATAGAGTGTCGCCGGTGGCACTCGCAAGGGCCCACGTTCGAATCCCGGGAGCCGCAGCGACGAGCCGCAGCAGTGATCGGGTTCGGCGTGGTCCGCCACTCGGACCGGAGTGTGGGGATAAGGCGAGGCTTTGTGTTTTTTCACAAAGTCTCTCCTCGCTATCCCCCGGGCCCCTCTCCAAATGGGCAGGTGCCCGCGCTAATTTTTTTCTTTTATGATTCGCCGATCATGGCCCCCACGTTTGCGCCATACAACTCCTGCATAGTGAACGAATAACAGCGCGAAAAGTCAAGGACCAGAAGGGGACACACACACGCCTCCTTTCGTCCTTGCCTTTTCGCGCTGTTATTGGTTCACTATGCAGGAGTTGAATGTCGCCAGCGCAAAGGCATTCGTACACTATAAATCACAATAAGTACGCCTTCACATTCAGATAGTGGCCATGTTCATGAGTTACTGAGCGTTAGTTCATTTTAAGTAGCGCGACGCTCTTTGACTGACGGTACACGAACCGCGCAAGCCGCCCGTGAAACGTGAAGAACACGGCTGCACTCACCTGCTGGTTAGGAGGACGTCTGGTGGCACCGGGACTCACACGGACGACGGCTCGAGAACGCAACTCCACGCGCTCCTGCACGGGTTGAAATTAAATGTTTTGTACAGTTCCGTAGGTCACTCCGGGTGTTGGGTAAATATCCGCCGTACTGGCGGATATTTACCCAACACATTGTTTTTTAAATGGCAGTTGCCAGTGATCACCAAACTAATTTTCTTTTCGGCGGAAACTTGTACTTCGAAAAGAACTCCAGCTTGTGAACACATACAGTATACCAATGCCTGGGCAATACGTTATGACGCAGCCATAATAAACCTGCACTGTCCTGTGCGGCAAGCACATTTATTTTGGCTTATGTTTGACTTACACTACCAGCCGTATGTTACGTTAGCCGAGTTTGTAACTGTGGTCTAGCTGCAGTGGTTAGGCAACGCATATGGTACTTCATATATTGCTACCTGATGTACTGTTTCTACGCATTTTTTAATATACAAGGTCCCACTTGCATATATTGTTGGTTCCGTGTGCAGAACACGCAGAAGAACACGAAACAAATGGCACGTGGAACGAATGGGAGGCGCTGCTGTATAGCCCGGCCCTTGAAGATCAGCTACGACTGATCCAACGAGCTGAGCGGATGGCCCGTGCTAGTGGGGCCTTGAAATAGGGGCACCACCCTGCTGGACAAACTTCGTCTTTAACCCCCTACCCCCTCTGTGGACTGGGGTAGAAGCCTGTCCGGTTTCTGATTACAATAAAAATTTACTACTACTACTACTACTATGGAGTCGGTGCGCTACAGCTCAACGGAAAGTTATGGAAAGCCCGTCACACTGTACATAAGACACGTACGTTATGCAAAGTAATGAACACGCCAACTTCATGCCTTCTTTCATCCTGTTCACCGAAAATAACCACCGAGGCCATCTCAATATAACAATTCCTGCAATGTCAATGTGTTCAGACTTAGCCTGACCACGAGGCCATAAAGCATACAGCCACATCTCAAGCGGAGAAACCTAATGGACAAGAATCCATCATTGATGAGTACGTCCAGTACTAGGAATAAGAAAAAACGATTTAATCTACATACACTGCCCCCCCCCCCCCCCCCTGCTACGGAAGCGCACACCATCAGGAGCATATTAAACGTCTGAGTTCGCCTCAGGACACGTCGTAGCCACCCCACTGAACCAAATGTGTCCGCTTCTCATGCAGATGTCTTCCCTAGTTGACCAGACTAGGGAATCTGATAACCTTGGTCCGGCCAATCTCAGGGGTTGTATTGTTCACAGAACTCCGCCAGAATCCTCGCATTTGCTGCAACTGCGTGGCCACCTGGGAAACCGAGACCCGTTTGCCGTTCCCATGGTAGTAATTCCACGAAATTGGCCTTTCGCATCAACCCGTAGCATCTCCGTGACGGTCTGGACGGTGCTGATGAAAGGGGCTGCCTCGGGGCAACACTCAAAGGATGCGCACTGCCGATTTGGGACGCTTGTCTGCCCATCGGTGACTGGCGACAGTCACCGACGGTGGCGCACTGTCGCCGTCTGGGCGACGCTGATGAAAGGGACAGCCTCTTGGGAAACGCCCAATGTATACGCTGGTCCAGGTTCTACCTAGTACCTTCCGCAAGAGCAGTTTAAGGCATGCTCAAGGTTAACATGACGCCGACAGTATACATTGTTTGGGACCAACAGCCTCAATTGTATCAGTTTCCTCATATGATTTGGTTTACATGCAAACTTTTCAAGTATAAAGGCAAGTAATTTAAGTGACAATAACACGCCTTCGTGCGAAATTATTTATAAAAAGAAGGAAAACGCCGCCTCCGTGAATTGCGGGATTCAAGCGCTCCGATTTAGCAGCGAAGCGTATTCCCTTCGACGATAAGCGAAGACCGGGGGTGAGGGTTGTTCCCCCTCACCCGGCTGATAAGCAGCCTAAGCATCACGCTGCTGGTCGCCTTTCGTAAGGCGATTAACGTGCCGCTCCGGTAGCCGAGTGGATAGAGTGTCGCCGGTGGCACTCGCAAGGGCCCACGTTCGAATCCCGGGAGCCGCAGCGACGAGCCGCAGCAGTGATCGGGTTCGGCGTGGTCCGCCACTCGGACCGGAGTGTGGGGATAAGGCGAGGCTTTGTGTTTTTTCACAAAGTCTCTCCTCGCTATCCCCCGGGCCCCTCTCCAAATGGGCAGGTGCCCGCGCTAATTTTTTTCTTTTATGATTCGCCGATCATGGCCCCCACGTTTGCGCCATACAACTCCTGCATAGTGAACGAATAACAGTGCGAAAAGACAAGGACCAGAAGGGGACACACACATGCCTCCTTTGGTCCGTGTCTTTTCGCGCTGTTATTCGTTCACTATGCAGGAGTTGTATGTCGCTAGCGCAAAGGCATTCGTACAGTATCAATCGCAACAAATACACCTTCACATTGAGCTACTGGCCATGAGTTAATGAGCGGTAGTTCATTTTAACTAGCGCGACGCTCTTTGACTGACGGTACACGAACCGCGCAAGCCGCTCGTGAAACGTGAAGAACACGGCTGCACTCACCTGCTGGTTGGGTGGACGTCTGGTGGCACCGGGACTCACACGGACGACGGCTCGAGAACGCAACTCCACGCGCTCCTGCACGAGTTGAAATTAAATGTTTTGTACAGTTCCGTAGGTCACTCCGGGTGTTGGGTAAATATCCGCCGTACTGGCGGATATTTACCCAACACATTGTTTTTTAAATGGCAGTTGCCAGTGATCACCAAACTAATTTTCTTTTCGGCGGAAACTTGTACTTCAAATATAACTTGAGCTTGTGAACACATACAGTATATCAAGTGCCTGGACAATATGTTATGACGCAGCTATAGTAAACCTGCACTGTCCTGTGCAGCAAGCAGATTTATTTTGGCTTATATTTGAAAAAGAGGATAGTGCCATACCAAGGGCGCGCATTTTATCCCCGTGGAATTTTTAAGTTATAACAATCCATTCCCTTGGGTTGTCATAACTTCGGTATGAAATTATGCCTAAATTATTAAGTTCCTGCAAATACTGCAACAGTGACTTATAGAATGTTCGCTCATACTCTCCAGCTTGGTCATTGAACGATGGATTATTGACAACACAGCTTTGTACTTGTCACTCATTAGCTGGGGCATCACGTGACGTGACCTGACAGTTTTCTTCAGAACCTCTGTTCTTGCCAACTGGCCATATCACGTGATGCTGCAGAAACACCGTACAACCATAGTTAGGCTTTATATATATATATATATATATATAACGTCCCAAGACCACTGCCTTTGCCTTTTTGATTACCACGGCCTGAGATATATTGGTTAAATACCAAAAGTCTGCTTGCCGCTGAAGGACAACATTGTAATATCTGTTGGAGGGAGATATCTTTGTTTATTCGTAATCAAAATTAAGCATTCTTATCCAGAAGGAGTCGCATCGCAACACGGAAACTGTCAAACTGTGCAAATAACTTTGAAAGCTTATAGCTAAAAAGTTCCAACTAAGACTTCAGCGAATTTTTCGAAAGCTTCCGGTATTCACAACGTCTCATTCCTCCCTCCCATGCTTTTCAGTGACAATTCGTTCGTGAAAAGTAAAAGCTGTCGAATTTCAATCAACAGTTTTGGAAATGCCGTATTTTACTTGTATCCCCTGGAAATACGTGACTTTCACTAGTGTTCATGAACTGGCGCAATTCGTGCTGCTCAACAGCACGTGCGTCCCCGTTGCAAGGTTGTTGAAACAACGGTGGTAAAGTAACTCCTAGGGCTCCGGAGCACTTGCATACGTATTTTATTGCACGACCCGCAATTAATTCACATACGTTGCTCAAGCCAGGCCCCTCGTTTTCTTTCAATGTAAGCAAGGTGTTGTGCTTAGTTCACGAAGGACATAGGAAGCCCTAACTGTTAAACCCTTACGTTTATCATTAAGCCGGCGACATGAAAGTTTTGCCACGTATTCACCGTAACAGTTGCTGCATTCACGCTCCCTTTGTCATTGGTTCGGTTGTTTTGGGAATCTGGGAAACCATCGCGAATACCGGCGGTATGGCACTGTGGAACACTCGAATACGCAACTTTCTACAAAAGATGTATTTGCAGACGTGATAACTGAAAAGTTAAAAAAAAACGTATGCAGATCCCACGTACTATGGGCATCGAGGTTATGCGAAGCATTTAGGGCGTCGCTTGCTATGACAGCAACCCCGCGGCGTTCCCGCCTCGACTTATGCTCTTGGACTCTTTCGATGAGTTCGAGCAGGTGCTCATTGTGGAGATCGCACGTGCTGAGGGTCAGAAAGATCGAGCGTCGGCTCGCCTAGCTGTTCGATTATTTCGAACACGTTCCTTACCATCTGCGCCTATCCTCGAGTTGCTCGAGTAGACCCTGGAGAAACGCCCAAGTTCGATTTGGCGCACTTTTTGATGAAGCCGTGGTCGTCTTTCGAATTCGCTGTGATGACGCCGCCATGCTGAAGTTTGGCGAAGCGTTGTCGTACACCGCGTGCGGCCTGGTAAATACGAGAAGGGCCGTCAAAAGTCTGCGCGGCCGTGGCAAGGAGCGAAGAGGTGGCGCGCTGCTGTCCGGCGATCGAAAATAAACGCTCGTGGCAAACTTGCTTTTGAATCGCTGTACGTACGGAGGCAAGCACCATCCAGTGTTTCGCGGTCGAGATGGCCGGATCTTACACGCGCCACCTCGAGGTGAGGTGAGTCACAGGTGAGAGTCGGACGATGGACTCAAAGTTCCTGAAGTTGGCAAGAAATGCCTCACGTTATTATAAACACCGTGCCTTGCATATTTCACTGAAGAGTCCGAGGAAAAGAAACTATGTGCCTCGTAGAAGGCATACCAATTTGATGAGCACTGATTTGATTTGGCGAACGATTTGATTCAGCATTCATTATGAGCGCGCATAATTAAGGTACAAACTTCAATCTTTGGGTGATGTCCCATTTAAATTGGCTCCCCTGTTCTACAAGTATGCAATTTCTGTCGTTTATGGTACTTCCAGAAACACGGGGTTACTTTTTAAGCGTTTCTTATAACGCCTCTAAACGGGCGAAACACAAGAGTCCATTGTCAATGAGCACGTGATCATAGCTCAGCTGAACCGTTACTCCGATGGTCAAAGGGAGCGTCCCACACTGTCTTGCGAATTGCACGCAATCTAACCGAACAATTCCACTGCAACCGCACCAGCCTCTTATAAGTGCATTTACAGTTCAGGGACATTGCGTTACCGTTACGGAAACAAGCAAACTTTGCAGAAAGCGACTTTAACCATAGGGTTATTTTGTGTGCGGGAGGCTATTCGTTTATGCTTTAAATTTCGCATGCTTGGGGCACATAAGTCATTTTATATATTCACCAAGCTTCACGCGTGCGTCAGAAAGGTGAAGAGGTAGCGCAATGGCAGCCGGGAGCTGTATTTGTACTTTCCATGGATGCCCAGCTCTTGATTTTGCTGATAGGTGCTACCTACCAGGTCAGTATAAGAGGAAAGAAGTACGTGTTGCTTGGCTAGTCGGTTTGAATTGCTCAGTATATCATAAAACATTATGCTCGCTAGTGTAAAACGAGGAAGGGATGGCGCTCCCCTTCCGCCCTTTATTCTTTTGCACTAAGCAACAATAACTTTTTTATGGTCAGCTGAGAAGGAAGCGATGATTAGAGCAATGGTGGAATAGAATAATAGAACAGGAGTCACTGCAAGTTTACGTAAGGGTACAGTAAAGTTATAGAAGTCATAAATACGAAAGTTAAAATTGAGATAAGATACCCAAAAGGCTAGATATATATATATATATATATATATATATATATATATATATATATATATATATATATATATATATATATATATATATATATATATATATATATATATAGTAAAACCTGAATAAATCAAACAGTCTAGGGGACTTTTTGTCCCCGCCTTCTTCGTAAAACACCGTTAAAAAGGTCCGGATAGCCGGCATACGTGATTTGTTCAAACATTACGTATACCCTGCGTCTAACTTAAAAACAAAAACAAGATGTATTTTGGCTGAGTTCGAAGAGGTAAATACATACTAAGAACATTATATAACACCGAAAGAAGGGAGTGTTCTGTAATCAATCGAAACGCGTCTAATCAGGCCAGGAAGTTTTGTCACACATTTCACTCAACATGACCACCCCCTTTCCAGCCGACATAAACTTCCTGTAACATAAGAGTTATCTAGAGATAGAGAGAGGAAGAAAGATAAATGAGAGGCAGGGAGATCAACCATGACTGAGCCAGGCTGGCTACCCTGCTCTGGGTGAGGGGAGGAAAACATTGAGATAAGGAGAGAAAGTCCACTGTTCACATCGCTGACCTAGTGCCAGTTCTCCGCTCTGTATCACAGACAGTCGCTCAGTCTAGTCAGGGCGAGCAGTAGCATAGGAGGCGTACCATGCCCTCCTCTACATATAATCACAAATGAATATTGTGCATTGGGGAATGCATCGCCCCGGCGTAAGCGACACAGCTCTGTTGAAGCAACTGACAAAGAGTTAACTCAGGTGTTTGTCACTCCTTCATCGCAAAAGGCTGCGTCACTCATCTACAAAGCTATAGAAACCAGGCGCCTCGTCGGTGAGGTCGTTACGACGCACAATCAGGATGATGAAAAATGAAACACTAATTTTGAGATTTTTTTTGCTAACCATCAGCTGCTGTGGACTCTTGAATAGTAACGAAGACATAATCTAAAACTGGGCGACTTCTACAAACAAGGGCCGGCGTATGAGGTAGCTTCACATCCATCGAAATACTGGCCCTCCAAGGTAAATTGTTAAAACCGCGTCTAGTATGGCTTGATGGGAACCATTCGCATAGGCAACCTTCACGTCAAAAAAGAGCGCCACTGAGAGTCCTTTCCCAAATTTTTACTGTTTAAGCGATGAACAGCCTCATCGAAATCCCTGCATAGCGTCGGTAAAACTTTCGATTGTTCACGGTGCCATTCGAGATGCATGAGAATCATTCGTTATCTCGGGTTATTATCGGAAAGATTAAGTGATAACGTCAGTATGGCACTACCTTAAATTTATTGCACACGCAATATTTATCGCCCACGCATTTGCCCCATTTTCGGTACATTTTAGTTGTGGCACTTTTTTTTTCTGCCAGGAACACGGGCTCAACTCTGCGTAGAACAGTGTTAACGCTGCGGCGAGCTTGCTTTCGTAGTTTATAGTAACATCCGGAACAAACCCAACCACTTTTAACTTTCCGTACATCTGGAGCTTATTTTAACCGAACAGAAACAAGATGCCTCATTTAGTTCACCGTGAACACTGGGCGAACTTCGTATAACACATGAAGATAGCCCGAAAACGAGAGTTTACGAAATATTTGTAACCTTCATAATTAAGCCACTAACGCTCAAAATTTCGGGACATATTGGACTTAAATTGCCCACAATTTCTAAAAAATATAAGACTGCGTAACGCTGAGTTATTCCGCGACATTGGAATACGTAGCTGATAACGGCAGTGTGACACTTGCTTAAGAAAATTTTCGCAAAAGTTGTACTTGATCCACGAGCATATAACTTGGCGCACAGGTTTGCCATAGAGTTAAGGCCATTGTTTCATTTGCAGTTATGCCACGGCTGAATGCAAAATTTAGCACCGCTAGTAAAAGTCAATTATATATGGTCTGAAGCGATGAGCCTTCTGGTATGCGATATTCTGGTCACTGAGAGAAGCAGGTTACGGTATCATGGATTTGCGCGTAAAGGCGATTAACGAGCATTTTCGATGGACACACCAAGGCCTTGTTTGTGGAGTTGGTGGTGTGATTATTGACAGAGACCCCACTGCATCTACCTGAAGCGGAGAATAATTTGAATTGTACGTATAATGAAGCTCCTGTGCGTAAAAAGCTCGGGCATGCTATATTCGGTAAGGTCCATGCTGTACAGAACATTGTTTCTGGGCTTTTTTACGGTACAGCTTACAGGTTTTCGCGAACACATGCAAAACAAATATTCGCAGCCTCGAAAGCTTGAAAGGCCAGGCTCTACGGACATGACTTGGACGTCTCGACCAGTGCAACAGTTATGATTGCGATAGGCTACTTGATTCCTACATAGATCACAGTTGACAACCTGAGAGCGCACATTCAACATTTGTGTGCCGCACCCAGTCACTACATTGCTGCTTTGCGGCGCAAATACCTCAAGCCACATTTTCCAAACTTGTTGCGACACATCAAGGCTACCTTTCCGTCGGTCTTTACACCAGCAGCAAGACCACTATTACCTGTGTGGTGCCTACGAAAGCCACAAGTACACCTCACAATTCCGAGGATTACGAACAAGATCCGTCATTTTGCAATGGCTCTACGACAGTTGACATTGTCATTAATGAACGAGCCATATGTAGAAAGAACGCAGATTCACACCGATGGTTCTGTCTCCACAGGCGCTTTTATCATCCGGGGCTTACAAGTCACAAGGAAGTTCAACGTGTCCCACGGCAACAGAACTTGCCGCCCTACGTGCTGCTAGTTACGTCGCAAAAGTGGCTCATTTTTTTGTGACTCTAAGGCAGCCCTTCAGAGTCTGCTGTCAGCATTACGACACAAGACTCATGAAAAATTGGTGTTTGAGACCAGAGAGGTTATCCATCAAGACCTCATAAACGGATATGATATCACCTTCCAATGGCTTCCGTGGCCCTGTAGCATCGTTGGTAATGACCTTGCTGATGATTCCGCCCGGCCAGCCCGAAAAAAATGCGGCCAGCTTGACACTATTGGTGCCAAGTGTGAAGAAACAGGGGAGCTGGGCGACGTTCCTTAGCAACTAGTTGATGTAGGCTTAACGTGGGTTAACGTGGCTTTTTCTAGGCAAGGCTAGGCTATCATGGCAAGGCTGGGCGTTGACGCTTGGCTTGATTCTCGCGTTCTCGGTATTCCGGATCGACTCGGCGACGTCGCATATCGGCGATTTGTTGGCGAGGTAGGCTGGAAAGACACGAAGACGGCGATTCCATTCCCGCGTGGCTTGGAGACGCATCTCTCGTCGGGCAGCCTCTTCTTCCGGCGTCAAGGTGCGCTTAGGTCAAGCCATAACTCGGTAGAGCGGAGAAATGCGCGCGCCTCGCTCAACCAGTTACGGACACTTCAAATTTTCGCCAGCAGCCCTGGCGTAACTACTAATTCCAGCAAGACCAAGCAGGACAAGTCAGCATCGAAAATCCGACTGGAACAGGAAGGGGGGGAAGGGGCGAACTATGCAACAATGTTCTGGCAAAGTAAATTGTGGTTGGATGAATTATTGCGCTGCGTTTTCGCGGCCACCCTGAGTAGAACCTCCCCCCCCCCCCCCCCCCGTAGCGTTGCGCGCGATGGAAGACGGCTCGCTTCCTCCCGGCTTTCCTTCCCTGCGTGTATGAGATTGAGCCACGATCGCCGGCTCACCCTCGCACGCTTTCACTCGTACATACAGCATACGGCGCGTGGTGACAATTTGATCGCCCTTGGAACTTCTACGGAACCTCACGACGATGGCGATGACGAGGGCGACGGCAGAAATGCGCGTGGAGTGTCCATATAATTGCTATCGCAATAAAAGCAAGAGTCGGAACATTTGGACGTCCCGACCGCGTGAAGTCGGGACACGGCTCATTTACTCAAGAGTCAGGACTGGTAAATTCGGTATGGTTCCCAACCCTATTTTCACCTGAGGAAAATATAAACAGTGTGCCGTGCATAGTTCACTAAGGAAACCGAGGAAGAGCGACTACATGCCGTGGATAACCTATAAAAATTGGCAGAAGAATACTCAGTAATTAATTTCAAAGCACACAATCACAATAGACATTTCAAGCTTTCGGTGCGCGTCACTCATAAAGTGGCCTTCATTCCCTGCTAATATGAAACTTCTGCCACTTGTGGTCCTTTCATGGAAGAGGGAAACATTTTTCAGCGTTTGATATAATGCATCTTAACGGGGCGATAACAACGGTTTAGCAATTTTCATTTAACGCCTAATCAACACACCTTGCGAATATCGCCTGCATATTGCCCTTAACACTGTCCACATTCCCTCACATATACACTTCGCAAGAGATTCAATGGAAAATGAGACATCCAAGAGATATAGGTTTCTTTTTTCTCGTTATTATTTTTTTGCAGAAAGCTCTGAAAACTGGCAGGTAACGTTTTTTGGCGCATCTAGTCACATTGACGATCGTCTTCTGCGTGAGCAGACAATACTAGAATGCCGTCCTCACCGATCATCGGCTCAGAAGGCAGTGAAGGCCCTGTAGTGCTTTCTGAGAACGTCGGGCTTGTGCGAGAGCCTTTGACTTTGTATTTCTGTCCGTACGCGTCCCCCTCTCTTATTTCTTTCTATTCTCCTTTCCCCATCGATGGGTAGCCAACCCGACTCTGTGACTGGTTAACAACGCTGCCTTCTTTTTATTTCTCTCTCTCTCTCTAGTCACATTAAGGGCTTCGCTGTAGAAATACTTCAATTATAACATTACAAACCCCAGAATTCTACAGTACACTGCTAACGGCGTGTAACTGGAGGACTCTTGCCAATGGACAAAAAAGAAAAAAAAACGCGCGCAGAAGAAAAGCAGTCAGGACATGAGATACGTGCGAAGAAGTTTATGAAATTCATTGGAGTCATGTCTAGTTGCAATGCGAGAAGGCAGTTTAATCCATTCAGCTGTAGTGCGTGGTACGAAAGACTCAGTGTAGCCGGAGGAGAGGCCCATTACATGTTTTACTTTGAAACGATCGTCACGACGAACAAGTATGAGCTGCTGCCACTTTGCGTGAGGTGGCAACAGGGGTAGTCTGGGCTCATACTCCGATCTGATACAGAAGACTGCGTATTAAAAAAATCGCTGTGAAGGAATGAGGGATAATAAAGTTTGTGAAAGAGTGTCGAATGTGCACTTGTGCAACGAACTGATAAGCTTTCGAGTTCGGCATATTGCTTCAGAAGTCTGACCTTCGTGTTAGGCGAGTAATTGGAAAATATAAACCTAGCAGCGCAATTTTCCTCGACTTCAATGTCATGAATGATGCACACTTGGTATGGGTCCCACAAAGCTCACGCGTACTCAACGTTTGGGCGAATTATTGCTGTGTAGACTAGTTCCTGCGCGAGTGATGAAGCGTGCTTCAGATTACGCTTGATGAAGGCAAGACATGATGATGAATTTGGTGTTTGTGGTGCAAGGCCCAAGCATGGCCAAAAAGTGCCAGGCCACAGTTAATGAGTTAGCAATGGAGTAATTAATTATGTAGTTGGTTGTGACATGGCTGTACAGGGGCCTAAAAAATAGTGGCTGTAATGTCCGTAAAACGCATATGTAATAAAATTATGGAAATGACCAACGAATGTACTCTAAAACAAGAAATACATTGAGAAGGGAGGATAAAATGAACTACAGTATGCCCTTTGTGAAAATTCGCAAAAAGCACTACTGCATTTCCAGGGCCCTAGAAACGCAAGAGCCTGGAAGCATGTGCATGACAAAGCGATCCTACCGCAGCAGCAGCCTCTTGCAAGAGGAAGCACTACGAAAGTCTAGTGCCTATCACTTTCAATAGAGCAAAATCATTTAAAAAGTTTAAAAGTGATTTGCTATCGAAAAACGGCTCTCGTCCAAGGAACATTGCCGGATGGCGATGAATATGCTCTCTGTAAGCTGTAGGGAAATACTTTCGAAGTTGAAGTTCTGCTTCCTGGCATTCAAGCAAAACATGAAGGACGGTGAGCCTCTCACCACATCTGCCACGTGTCGCAGGCTCATCACCAGTCAGCAAATAATTGTTGGCACGATACGGGTGCACTATTCTGAGTCGACAGAATAGGACATCGATGTGTCGTGTTTTCGTTGTGGAGGTACAAATGCCTAACTGTGGTTTTATTACGTACAGCTTATTATTCGTTTCAGCCTCCCACAAACGTTGCCAATGGGGTTTTTTTAGTTTCTTGCGTAAAAAAGATTAAAGGTCTTCGGCAGGCACAGCCGTGGTAGGATTAACAGCTTCCGATGCAACTGATGTAGGCATTTCGTCGGCAAGCATATTACCCTGTATTGCCCTATGCCCAGGAACCCAGCATACTATCACATTAAATGAATAAATAGTGCACAATAATGAATAAAGCTCAATGAAAACAGGATTCTTGTGCTTTTTAAAGACAGCAAAGCTTTTACAACACTTAAAAAGTCCGTAAATATTATGGTCTCTTGTAGTTTGGACTCCTTGATGTGTTTTACTGCAGACAGTCCTGCATAGGTTTCTGCTGTAAACATAATTGTCTCAGGGTGCAGAACGCCGGATCCGAAAAGGACGGACCCAAAGCTGCGTAAGATACGCTGGCATGTGACTTTGATGCGTCCGTGTAAAATTCAGGGCAAGAATACTTTGAAGTTCTAAAAGTCCATGTGAATGTGTGTGTGTGGAGCGTATTTCGTGACCTCGATAAACGATGTGTCACATTCCACTACCCACCACTGCCACGGAGGTAGCAGCTTTGCTGGTGGCATTAGGCGATGTTCGAGCAAAGGGACTCCCATTTCACTACTTTACTTTCTGACACGCAGTGAAAAGGGCTGTCTTGCTGTAAGTCGATTGTGAAACAGTGTGGCAGATGTGGTATTGTTTATGGTCGTGTAACAGAGGTGTTCAAGGTTCGAATGCAGTTTCAGAAAATAATTAAAACTAGAGCATTACCTCTGCAAATCAAGAGACCATTCATTCGATTCTACGTAGAGGCTTCGTACAGGACTTGTACTGAAGGCTCCCGTGGGCAATCGGATGGCTAAATGATGAATTGGATCCAGCATTCTTTACGCGGGTGGCGCAGCAGAGTGATACACCACGGCGCCGTGATCTAAGCGTGATCGTAATAGGCTCTAGTACAGGTTCAAGAAGCACTTTCTGTAACTGCCCTATGTTGTGCGTGTGAGAGTATTTTGAGAATGTTCATTGCTTTTAGGAATTTAACTTTGAGATACCTAACGTGGGAAAGGAAGGATAGTTTAGTGTCCAGTATCACACCTAAAAACTCGCGCTCCGCGTGTACAGGCAGGCGCTGGCAAAGGAATTGAATAGAGAGCTCTGACACAAGGCCTCTCTTTCTTGTAAAGAGGACAAAGGAGCTATTTTGGAGATTTAACTTAAATTCATGGATCAATAGCCCATTTGGACACCTTGTTTAGGCAAAGCTGAACATGTCGTTCGAAGACGGCAAGGTTACACGACTTAAATACGATTTGCACATCATCGACATAGGCAGAATAAAACATACTTTGCGGAATATATGAACGCGAGACGTTCATTTTTATAATAAACAGGGTGCAACTGATAACGCCACCCTGCGGCACCCCAGTTATCTGGGTAAAGTACCTGGACAAAGCATTACCAATTCGAACATGGAATGTCCGATTTGTAAAGTAAGTTTCAATAACGTTTAACATGTTCCCCCGGATAACCATTCTTGTCCGACACCGCAGAATTCCGTAGTACCACATGGTGTCGTATGCTTTTGCCATGTCAAGGAACACCCACAAAAAGTATTGTTGATGCGTAAATGCGTCACGAATGTTAGCCTCGACGCGTGCGAGGCGGTCTGTTGTCGACTGCCCTTGCGTGAAATCACATTGATGTGGGTCGAGCAACTTTTTAGATTAAAGAAAGTGCAATAGACGGCGATTATTCATCTTTTCGAACAGTTTACATACGCAGCTGGTCAGTTCTATTGGGTGGTACCTTCATACCAAGCATGGGTCTTTACCCTGCTTCAATGATTGGGACAACGACAGCCTCCTTCCATCCATCTGGAAGGTATCCGGCGGCCGAAATTGCGTTGCAAAGTGTGAGGAGCGTAATTTGCGTGTCAGTGTGTAAGTACTTGAGCATGTCGTACATGATCCTGTCAGCTCCCGGCGTGGAGCTTTTGCAGCTTTCAGTTCAGCGATGTTGAAGAGACTGTAGTATGGTTCGTTTCGTCTACATCTGCGGTCAAGTGCCTCATGTTCTTCTATTTCTTTGTAATTGAGGAATGATTGGGAATAATGCGCAGAGCTAGACACACATTAGAAGTATTCCCCAAGCGCATCAGCTTGGCCTTCTAGGCAGCTGCCTTCGTCATTTACCAGGGGTAATGGATGGTTTTGTTGCCCCTTAAGACTACGTATACCATTCCATATTTTTGCCTTCCGGGTACACGAATTAGTGCCTGAAAGGAACCTTTCCCAGCTTACCCTCTTAGCTTGCTGTCGCGGCCGCCTTCCCTCTGATTTAATGTGTTTGAACTCGATCAGGTTTTCAGGTGTTGGCAATCGACGGAGTATGCCAATGCTTTATTTTGTTTTTTGCGTGCCTGTTTGCACTCTTCACTCCACCGAGGCACTCGATCGTCTTTTGAACGACCTGCCACTTGTTTATGGCACGAATTTCTCTGCGGCGTGTGTAATAAAAGCGGTAAAATACGTGACGGCGTCGTCTATACTAAATTCGGTGATGATATTTCGTGATAAAAATGTCGATTCTTAAAAAACTTTCCAATCGGCGGAGGCTATTTTCCACCTAGGGACATGCGGAGGGTAGTTATGTTGGGTTACTAAGTTTAGAGTTACTTCAAAGTGGTCAGATTTCCGAATGGATTTTTGATGACACTCCATTCGAAGTCGGAAAAAGGGAAGCAGGGCCAATCGACAAGTCTATTGATGAATATGAATTATGATGAAGATTATAATAGGTTGGCTCCTTTTTATTGAAGAGGCATGCACCGGAGTTCACGAGGAAGTTTTCCATCAATCTACCTCTCGCGTCGCATCGTGAGTCTCCCCACATCGTGTTATGAGCGTTAAAATCTCCCATGAGGAAGTAGAGTTCGGGAAGCTGATCAATGAGGTTATAGAAGTCTGTTTTCTCGAGATGATGTCTCGAGGGCCGATAAATGGAGCATACGGTTATCAACTTACAGAAAAGAATTACCCAAACTGACCCTGCCTCAAGAGGCGTGTGAAAGGCTACATATGGACAAACCACGGACTTGTCGGCAACTGTTGCTACACCACCAGATGTGGCGTTCGCCACCTCACGGTCTTCACGGTAGATAGTGTATTGACGGATAAAGTTTGTGTGTGCGGGTTTCAGATGTGTCTCTTGAACACACAGCAACATTGGACTATGTTTATGTAGAAGCTCCCTAATATCGTCGAGGATACATCGTTTCACCGAGGCTTTCTTTTTTAGGTAATAATCCATTTCTAATTTCACTGATTTGGTCGATGTAGATAATCGAAATCCGCTATAATGCATGAATAGGTTGCAATACGCTTGTCGGCATAGCACATCTGTAACACTCGATTCCGTCACCGTGTAATCACGTGACGTTGTGGCTCATTCGCGTTTTCGGCAGGAGCCTGATCTTCATCAATGTCCGGGGCGACGCTGAAGAATAAATCAAGAGTTTTAAATAAAGGTTCTGTTGTACTCAGTGGATCAGTTATAATAAATTTTCATCACCGCAAAATGTTCGCTGGCTAGACTTGTAGTTTCCGAAAACCTTAGAAGAACCTTGCGTCTTTGTTGCTGCTGAAACGAAAGAGGACAAGGTTGAAGTACCTATTGAATCGGCTCTATCAGCGGTAAGCTTGTGAATTCCGCCGCACAAAATTCGTGCAACAACTTTTACTGTAGTTTGAAAGCAAAATAATAGAGAAAGAAATTCAACAAGGGACAGTCCCTAGAGCGCAGCAGCCAAATTGACTACAGTACATCAAGGGAGTGATATGAAAACCTGAACAACACTTCCGGTTTTCGTTTTGGGCGCGCGCATTTCGAACGCGATGCTGGTACGCGTTACGCCGGCTGCGCTGGTCCACGCGGCTTTTCTTACAGCGAAGCTGTATATGGCTCACAGATTCGCCCGTCTGTCGCCTGTACGCAGAAACTACCATCACAAGCAATGGCTCGAGCGTCGTCGTCTTCTTGCACAGCTGGCTCGTTGGCGCCCCTCGGTGCAACCGCGCGCACGCGCTCGTGTCACTGCTCCCGCGTTCGTCTTCTTCCACAGCTGTCTCCGTTGCTGCTCATCATTCCAGCGTAGAATTTCCCTTCTCTTCATCGGAAGTCGTAATTTGGAGGCCGCGTTTACGGGGGTACGAGCCATTCCTTAAGGGGCTATGAGCCATTCATTGTCTTAAGTGACGGACAGATTTACTTTTGAAGCAATTTAATTTTGAAGAATCGCAAGCGGCAAAGCGACAACGGCGGACTGCGGACATTCCGTCAGTGACGTCGTTCTCTCCGTCGCAGTCGTACCTTTGTGTAACCTCATAAGAAGCACAAAGACGTAACCAATAATTGGGAAAGACTTTAACGTACCGTCGGGATTAAGCCAGTGATAAACACCACGGCCACACGTGTCAGCTTCGCTGATTAACCATCTGTACGGAGTGCTTGGGCGGTGACTGTTTTTATATATATATATGTTCTTTTTCGTGAACAGTTTGGCTAACGTTAGTTGGAACACACGGTGTATGTCCAGAAGTTGTCGAACTTCATCGTGTAATAACCATTTCTTCTAGATATGTTATTTAAAATGACCTTCAGGATTGTCGACAGTGGGGCGAGTTGGGGACCAATCGTTGTGGAAGCGGTTGTCCTGTATGGTCTTCCTGCTTTCTTGGGTCGTTTTTTTTTGTTTCTTTTTTGTTACAAACGTTCAGAAGAAAACGACACTGCTGAATGTGCAGAACCATTAAAATTTGATTTAAAGACTGCCTTGCATATTTTTCTATTGGTATGTGTCATGGAGGACGTTGTCGGTGCACTCTCCCGCGGCTCCAACGTACACTGTCACAAGTTACGCACCTCGTTAAGAGGATAAGAAACCAAAGAAGCGGACTCAAGAAGAAGACACACTAAGGATAATTCAAGCCCTCCTAACTAGCCGTATCACCTACGGCACTCTCTACCTGACATTCAAGACGGCTGAAATCAAGAAACTCAATGCCATCATTCGAAAGGCAATCAAAGTAGCCTTGACCCTCGCACCCACAGCATCAACGGAGAAACTCCTCAAGCTCGGCGTCCACAATACGTGGGAAGAGCTCTCTGAGGCTCATAAAATCAGCCAACTAGAGCAGCTCAAGCTCGCACCCACCGGACGTGAAGTTTTGCGCTACCTCAACTAGAGTGAAAGCTACATTGCCGAAATAGACAAGAAAGCAAGAATCCCACCCGCACTCCTGTGAGTGTATCAGCGTTGCGCGTGTACCGCGCAATATACACCCGACTTACCATAAGGTGCGTCGGCAAAGCAGAATCCGCGCACTCAGAAAGAAATACGCGACAAACCCTGATACGAGTTACACCGATGCTGCCCGGTATAATAAACGAAACGCCTTTGCCCCAAGTGTCACGGAACACCAAGGCAAAGAACTCGCCGCTGTCACCATCCGGGCAAGAGCCGCCGAGACTGCAGAGGAAACGGCAACCGCTCTGGCGATAACAACTTGCCCTGAAGTAGCCGTAATCCTCACTGATTCCCATGCAGCAGCTCGCAACTATCGAAAAGCCGCACCCAAGATACTTCAAAATCACATCGCACGCGCCCCACTCCCCGACACCCACATCAACTGGGTTCCACGCCACCAGGGCATGACAGGAAATGAGTCGGCCCAAGCCGCCGCCCGCGAGCATACCAGCCGGGCTTTCCTGCCATCCCACACCAGGCCGACCACCAACGTTGATGACATCGCCCTAAAGGACTCGGAGTTTCTGCAACACCACCGACTCCGCAGAAGAACGTACCCATCACCACTCAAGAAGCTGAGCAAGGAGGAAGGAGTCATCCTCCGCCGCCTACAGACAAACACTATGTACACGGAATAATCATGCACAGACTGTATCCTACGCAGTACTCGTACACATGTATCCACTGTGACGTCCCAGACGGATTGCCCACTGCGTGACACATCCCCAGACCCCAGCTCACAAGCTCAACAAGACGACTCCTAACAAGGACGCCCCACAGAGACTGAAGAAGAGCACCCCAACTGAGCGCACTTCAATACCACCACTGAAACGTAGGAGGCGAAGCTTTTCCCTGACGACCTGGACGATAAACGCCGTCTTGTCGCCCGAGCCAAGGAGGCAGGCCAAGCCAGAGGGTTCCTGGAATAAGGAATCCTCCCGCCCAGGGTGAACCAGGATCTGACGCGGATTGCCGTTTCAGAAAACAAAATTTCATTTCTCTCCCTCTCTCTCAACACAAGAGTTACACTAGCACACGTTTCCTGTCAGAAACAAAAAAGAGAGAAAGAAAAGCTCAGATCGATATTCATATATTGAGGAAATGAGGGCCACATTTTTGGTGATGTATATACGGAAAGTTTGAACATTGTAGGTTACTTATATGCTTTGAAATTGCCGCGCGGCTGGCCGCTCGAGGCACGTTGCGTGTAATCGCGGACTTCTTTCGCGCTCGAAAAAACGTTTTTATGTAGCACGTATTGAGCAACAGAAAGCTGTATCGGGAGTTTTTCATGTTGCTCTACAATTTTCCCATTAACGCTTTTCATTTAATTATAATATTTGAGAAGTTGAATAATTCAGACTATTATGTAATTAGGCAGAATGCAATAAAATAATCTCCAAGCGACGCCAAACAACATTACCTTTGTTCTGTCCAGCTACGCGGCATTTGCATATTTTTGAATCTTGGTGCATGATAGTTGGGACATCCTCTATATGATTTACTGTTACGAGTGCACAAAATGTGGCACCCAGCCGTGGCATGACTGTAAATTCTACCAAGATAATGCTTGCCAACAATCGGCGAAATGTTGCGGTGAATCTGCTTGTGGATCACGTGCACATTTTTAAAATAAATTGGTAAACGAACCTTTGCAATTGTCAGGCTGCCGTTTTCAGCTAAATTTCCTAATTTCCTGGGAGAACTCTTCATTGCAGAATCTTTATATTTAACACAAATGAGAGGCACCTAATTTGTTCAGAAATTTTAACGTTACTGGATAAATTAGGAGCCTTACAAGTTATTACTGAAGCCTCATTTTCCTGCTTTTTCATGCGTGATATGAGGTTTGCCTCGTGTCCTAAATTAACTAAACGAGGCAGCTTCTTTGGGTTTGTGGTCACTAAAGGCCAAGGAATATGCGTAAACATGGTTGAAAGTTATTGGGCTTATTGAGGGTTTTGCAATAAATTACGTAGGCGTAAACTCCGGAGCGTTATGAGTGTTTTACCAGCGCTCAGGACGCATCCCATTTCCTAGCAGAACAAAAAAATGTTACCCAGAACATTTGGCGAAAATAGGTGAAAGGCTATGCCAAACCTGTGTGTCAAGGTAAATTTGTCTGGAATGAATACTGCCCTTTGCAGAACATTTACGCAAATGTATGAAAGTGTCATACTGCCGTTATTAGCTGAACTTCCGAATAACCTGAGCTAACTATTTGAAATCAAGTTTATACTTGTTTAAAAGGGGGTCCTGTTCACTGCAATGTATGACGAAAAACGTTAATTGCCTGCTTAAAAGCGTTGGAAACAAATAATGAATCATGTTTCCTACCAATTTAGCGTTATACGAGGTTCGTAGTAGGCTTAAGAGGTGTCCTCGATGGTCTAAACACGACATCTTGTTTATATTTACTAAAATTAGAGGCTGGTTATAAGTACTGCGCAAACAAAATTCAGAATGTGTGGACAAGAAACTGCCCTAGGAGTAATTAAATTACGTATGCAGGCTATCCGGAGCCGTATAACTGTGTTTTAGGAACAATGCACAATTTATAACCTGCTGCCGTGAGGTACTGAAAATGCGAATAAGATCACATTTGTTGAAAGTGGGGTACATCATTGCCAATGTCGTCGCGAAGTAAAATGTGTGGACGAATTATTGCACGTTTAAGGATTCTTTACGAACTGCCCGAAAACGTGATAGGCTGGCAAGGTTCCAAATGGACAAGTCACACATTGGCAGCGTTTTAAAGTGTGCGATTTCATTACAGGCAACTGCTTGAAAGAAACAGCTTGACTGGGAATTGGTTGGTGATTCTCCAAGGTCACGAAAGTCTGTATTAATATTCTTTTTTTTTCAAATCTGAATGCGTGTAGAAAGTAACGACTTACCTTTTTAGCAGCCAGCTCGCTGTCGGTGGTTCACTCCTGCTTGAAGATGTCCGTTCGGAACCCGGTCAGGAAGTTGGCCTTGTGCTTGGATGTCGTGTACCAGGCACTTCTCGTCCCTTCAAAGGCGGAATAGAGAAAGAACCATGTAAGAATCGTCTCCACGGCGTTCTGTATATGATCTGTGATTCCGATTACGAGCACCCAATGACGCTGTACACAAGCAGTATTGCTCAGCTAAAAATAACATTATACGCGCAGGTCAGCTGCCAGCGCTAAGCAGTTTGTCAACAATGCTAATTGACTTTTGTCCATCCTCCAAAGCAAAAGCAGCTTAATTGCGGTCAATCGGGTGTCTGCTGTCATCTACAACCGTATTAGTCGTGACAGTGGCAAGGTTCCAATAAGGAAGGATAGTTCTTTTTATAGATGTTGAGTGACGCATGAACACAACTCTGCACGACTTTTTCCAGCGTCGCATTTCAATATTTGTCGTATTGATGGTGTTAAAAAAGCACCCACGCCTATATTAATTGCTAATGAAGCCTTTTTTCGATCCTTGTGTTTTATTATTGTATGTGCAGAGTGGACGTCGGCCACACTGTAAATAAATTTGTCTTTGAGTGCAAACGGACCGTACTCTCGCTTTCTTCTAAAACTGGGGTCGAAGTTACAGCTGATTTCGCACAGTTTAAGTTTGCGGTCTTGCTGCGCTAGTATATAATACCTGGTCGTGCCGTTCCCTTTGTTGGAGATAAGATAGGGCGATGAAGAACCAGTTGGCCACGTGACCACAGTGCAGCTTCGTATGGGTAAGCAGGAATCAAGCTGGCCATTTGGATGGCGTCCACGTCTGACGTCGTCACCTAGTGTTCGTAATGGGCACTGCGACCGACAGAAACATAAGAACACAACATAATAAATAGTTAGAATGGTCTACAATATCACAGCGATGCAGTCTGCTTAACGCGTTTGGGCAAAGTTGGAATACCGAATTTATGGCAGAAAACCTGCGCAAAAAAAAGCTCATAGCACAGTGGTGCGTCTTCTTTTACAGCGAAGCTTTCGATGCTGCTATAGAAGCGTTCGAAAACACCCTATGTCAGTTTTCACGTTTCCTGAAAAAAAAAAAAAAACAGGAACTATATAATTAACGAAATGTATGTTTTCAGAAAATATGGAGAAAAAAATGGGCTTTTGGCGGGCAAATTGTTGAAATGAATTGTTTGGTTTGTCCCTTGGGAGCTAAATTAAAATTGCTATACCCTCATTCTTAGCCCGTGCAGAAGTGTTAAAAGAAACGTTTCAAAAGTTTCTCCGCTTGCCTAAGAGGACTAAAAGTGAAATTTGCATATTTTCGAGGAATAGGAGGTCATTCTGCGGGTGACACGTACCAAAAGTTAGAACAGTTTAGGTTAAATATGTGTTTTATAAATAATTACTCAATACTCGTCTTTGTCCATACTTTATGCGCTTTACAAGGCATGTATTGCTTTTGCCCGGTCTCCTCGATTAACTATACGAGGAACGTTTTACATTTCCTTAAAGTAGAGCGCATGTTGAGCGTGAAGAACGATAAATGTTTAATCTGTGTACGTTACTTATAGCCCTTGTTACTTGTTCGGGCGTTCTACCGTCTCCCGCTGCCGTTATCGGAAATGTCCTTCATGGCCATAAAACAACTAACCTGGACACCAACTTCAAATTCAGTGCAAATAATAAGTGTCTTAGTGCACTGGGTGGCGAAAATGTCAAGTATCTAGCTCGAATACAAGCATTGTAAATAATTGCTGAACCCTTGTTTTCCCGGTAGTTGTGTGCGTGATACGAGTGTTTTATTTGGTTTACCCACTGTTCTCAATGAACTATACAAACCACCTTAATTATATTTGATAAAATTATGGGCGAGCGAATGAATAAAGCGCAGACAAAATTCAAAGTACGTGGGTTAATTACGAACTTTGCAATGAATTGCATATGCAAGTGCTCCGGAGCTTTATGAGTAGGTGTTGCGGACAGTTCAAATTTTCCCCAGCACCTGGTGTAACTACTAATTCCAGCAAGTCGAGATCAAATGGAGGGAAAATCGAACTGCAACAGGAAGGGGGGGGGGGGGGAAGGGGCGAACTATGGAACAATGTTCTGGCAAAGTAAATTGTGGATTTAAGGACTTATTGCGCTGTGTTTCCGCGGCCACGCAGCGTAGAATGCCCCCTCCCCCGGGAGCTTTGCGCGCGACGGAAGATGGCGCGCTTCATCCCGGCTTTCCTCCCCTGCGTGTGTGAGATTGAGCCGCGATCGCCGGCTGAACCTCGCACGCTTTCACTCGCACATACAGCATACGGCGCGTGGCGACAATTTCATCGCCTTTGGACTTTATACGGAACCTCACGGCCATGGCGGTGACAGCGACGGCAGAAATGCACGTCGAGTGTCCATATAACTGTTATCGCAATAAAAAATAATTAGACCATATTCCTGTAGGGGAACCCTGAGTATCACGCGAAGCAGCCATGGGGTCGACTCAAGGTAGTTTTATCAGCTGTATAAACTTGGACATGCAGAAGCACCAGCAACGCACAGCACTGTTGTCGACGCCGTCGGCGTTTTGCCCGCGTTCGCACCGAACGCGCGCGGCGTTGGTGACTGTTGCCGGTGCCTCTGGGGCGCCTACCGTCGTGACTCTAACCAAAGCTGCTTCGCATAATCGCCGCGGAGCCGCAGGGGTTGCCATTCGTTGCACAATCCGGAGAGGAGAGGAGCGTCGGAGAGGAGGAGGAGGATGCGCATGCGCAGTAGGGGTGTGGACGCCACACGGCGGAGGGAGGGAGTGACATAGCCCCGACCATAAGATGCTTCCATCTAAAAGAGTCGGGACATTTCGTCGTCTCAACTGTGTCAAGTCGGGACACGGCACACTCACTCAAGAATCAGGACTCTCCTGTTAAATTCGGGATGATTCGCAACCTTATTTGCACTTGAATAAAATATCAATCCATTTTCATTTTCATCCATTTTCATTTTCAGTATTGATCAATTCTTTCATTCAATTAGTAAGTACAAGTAATGGCCCCTATGGTGTCCTTAGTGTCATTGCTTGTTGGCTTCTTATGAAATGATTAATAAAAATCGAGCTCCTCGGTTCGCTTTCTTCTCGTTCATGATATATATATATATATATATATATATATATATTCACTGCAGCCCATAAAGAAGTTTCTGCGGCAATCATAGACACAGTTTCCAGTTCCCCATTATTGTGCGCCTTATTGGACATATCATTACCTAGATGTACTTAAG